>NW_023304184.1:0-72421 GCF_011077185.1 Oxyura jamaicensis | reverse complement strand
GGGCACCCAGCAGCCCCGGGGCACCCAGCAGCCCCGGGGCACCCAGCCAGCCACCAGGGACCACAGCCGGGACCACCACTGTGACCGTGGGGACATCCCCAAACACCCCCCAGAGCCCTGGTGCCACCACAGGTGAGTGCAGCAGAAGGGCAGGGCCCCCAAGCCCCCCTAGGGACACCAGCACCCAGCCGCGGACTTTATATAGGGCGGGAAATGGGCGTGGCCGCGAATGGGCGTGGCCATAATGGGCGTGGTTGGAATGGGCGGGTGATCGGGGGCGTGGCCCGCGGTAGGGCGGTGCCGGCTATGAATGGGCGGGCGGCGATGGGCGTGGCCAGAAAAGGGCGTGGCTCACAGTGGGCGTGGCGGTGGGCGTGGCCCCGCGGTGGCGCGCTCCCCGTGGTGCCCCAGGGGGTTGCGCCCCGCCGCCGGAGCCCTGTCCCCTGGGCACCCCCCGTGCTCCCCGCCCCGGCACCCTTGGGTGCCTTCGTCCCGGCCGCGTGCGTGGCCGTGCCCGGTGCCTGCGGACGCCTCCGAGCGGGCTCGATCCTGAGCCCGACAAGAAGGAAGCGGCTCCGTGCGGCTGTGACACGCTCTGGGGAAGTGATGCCTGCGCAGACGGCCCGGGAGACAAGTCCTTGGGCTGGAGCACGCCCTTCCTGAGCGCCGCCTGCTCTCTCGGCCAGTTACTCGTCCGCAGGCAGAGCAGGCTGTTGTCTCCCCGGAGCCTTGGTGCCGCGGGCACCAAGCATCACTCCTGTCTCGGGGCGCAGGGACGGCCCCAGGCAGCCCAGCTGCTTCCCCGGGCTTTTTCCCATCGGAACCGTCCCCTCACCAGGCAGAGGATCTCTGCTCCGGTGCCGGTGGAGGTCTGCTGGGCATCACACCCATCCCTGGGAGCATCAGGGCTGGGTGGAAACCCCTCCTTCCCTGGCAGCACCCAGGGAATAAAAGCACCCACCTGGCCCCTCTGCCTCTATCCGGCAAAGGGAGTGCAGAAACCACAGCACGAGGGCTGTGGGGAACGCTTGGAGCTGGGCCTGCGGGGGGACATAGGCTCTTGCCTGCCTGGACATGGCTGGGCACAGAGGAGGGCTGCCCCTGCCCCTGCTGCTGCTGAGCCTCGCCGTGCCTGAGCTGGCTCTGGGTAAGGACTGAGCGGGATGCGTGGGGAGCATCGCTGCCAGGGCGCTGGGTGGTCCCGGGGTGGCTTTGCCCAAGGTGGGGAGGGCAGGGGAGGTGACACGCTGTGGGTGCTGCTTGCCGAGTGGCCCCTTCCCAGCAGGAGAACGTGGCCGTGCTGGGCACTGCGGGAGCAATAGGCTTTGTTTCATTTCTGCTGCCTCACACGCAAATTTCCTCTACCTCTTCCTGGGGGCTGCCTGGGGATGCAGCTGCCTGTTCTCGCCTCTCTGGGGTGATTGGGATGCAGAGGTGGACTTCCACCTCGTCCCTTGTGTGAGGACGGGGCCCTCCAGAGCAGACATCCATCTGGGCAGGGGCTGAGAGCAAACCTTTGCCCTTCATAGTATTATTATTTAACTTCTGGCAGGCTGCAGCAGCTCAGGGAGGAGGTGGCTGCCTGTCTTGAATGCTACAGCGATCTCAGCTCTCTCTGCCTCCCTGAAACCCACAGAGACCACGGCGCTGCTGCCCACCACTGCCTCCACCAGCACAGCCTCCAGCCCTGAAACAGGAATCTCCACTCCAGAGACACCCAGCACACCCCCGGGGAGCAGCAGTCCCTCTCTTCCCACCACAGCCCTGCACACAGCTGCACCAGCCGAGTCCTCTACGGCCCCTCTGGACACCGCAGCCCCCTCCCACACCAGCATAGGGGTGCCCGGGAGCACCCCAGCTCCCAGCCAGCTGCTGGGGACCACAAATGGGACCAGCCCTGGTACCTCCACCCTGGCCACGGGGACATCCCCGGACACCCAGGTGTCATTCCAGAGCCCTGGTGCCACCACGGGTGAGTGTGGCTGGGGGGTGAAGGGTGGGTCTTGCCTAGGTTTAGGACCCCCTGGCTCTCCCTGCAGGCAGCACTAATGCCACATTGCTTTGCCCAGGCACGGAGCCCTCCTCCCCTGCCACCAACTCAACCCAGAGCCCAAACAACACCTCCAGCACCTCCACGGCCCTGCCGACGGCACAGCCCGCCTGTCCGGGCATTGTGAGCCCACGTGGTAAGTGCCACCTCCTGGGACCCCAAACTCTTCTCTGAAGTCTGGCTGGCAGGGCCACACGTGTCCCATGGGCATCGCCACCCCCTGTCACGGTGGTGGCCTTTTGGGGTCCTGCAGCCCCTCTCCTTTCTCAGCCTGGGGGCACCGGTGGTGTGCGGGATGTGTGGTTTGCTGTGCGCACGGAGGGTTGTTCTCCTGCTGGTGTCACAGAGCAGGGTGGCACAGACACCCCCTGTCCGTGGCACGGCATGCCTGAGGGTGGGTGGCACCAATGAGCCTGCTCAGCTCTGGTGGTGGTGCTGGTCCTGCCATGGTGCGGGATGGAAGGGGAACAAGCAGAGCTGTGTGTCTTCTGCTCCCAGGGGAGTCCCACATCTTCCTGTCGATGCGTCTGGCCAGCCCCCTGGACCTCGGGAACACAACGGTGCAGAAGCTGATCGTGTCTGAGGTGAGGTGTGCCCACAGCCCTTCCCGAGGGGGGGGGCCCTCCTTTTTGGCTGGGATCCCTTCCTGGGTGGGGACAGGGGGCAGGAGACCCCCTCCGGCACCACCCGTAAATGCTGCGCGGCGTCACGGCCGTTCTTTGCCCCCAGCTCCAACACAGGCTGCAGGACAGGTTCCCGCACGCCAACTTCACGATGCACTGGAGAGGGAAGAGACCCTGAGCGCTGCCCCTCGCCCGCCGAGGTCCTGCTGGGCAGGGACCTGAGCCAGCCCCCAGCCTCCTGCTCGCCGCTCCTCATCCCCCACCGCTGTGTCCCTCGGGGGTGACCTGCACGGATCCTGCCAAACCTGGCTCCCCCGGGACCCCCGGTGCCCGCCTGCACCCCGCAGCCTCTCTGCATCCTGCCCCACGCTGCAGCCCCCCAGCCACCTGTGGTGCTGATGAAGACGAGGAAGGAGCCCCTGCAGCCCATTGTCAGCCCCTGTGTGCTCTGAAATAAGCAGATTTCAGGACCTGGCTGGCTGTGGGGGCACAGCTGGGGGGGTCCCACGTTGGTGCCCCCCCCCCCCCCCAGCTGCTGGGGCAGCCGCGTGCACCGTGGGGCCGTGGAAATCCCGTGGGCTGAAATCCTTCCCTGTTTTTTTCCAGTCCCTGGCTAAAGGAGAAGGCCGCAGCGTCTATCCCCCTGCAGCAAAGTCACTTATTAACTGATTAATTAGCCAGATAAAATCAGGCCGAAGCAGTTATTACCCTAAGCAAGTCACCTCGCGGAGAGATTAAAAAGTGAAATAATTACCAAAATGGCCGTGTTGTTACTGGGGGGGGAAGGAAGGGGGGGTATTTTTGGCTGATCCCTTCCTGTAGCCCGCGTCCCACCGAGGGAAGGGGCGTTTGGGGCTGCAGGCACCAAACCTGGGGACTGGTCCCAGGCACCTGAGCTGTGCAGGATCTGTCCCCAACCCACTGCTGGCTCCTCTCGTTATGGTCTCGGTGAGTGACAGCCGGGCTGGGACACGGAGGGTGCACGAACGGGGACATAAAAACACGTCCCCCTGCGGTCACATAGTGTCCCTGCCGGTGGTGACCCCAGTTCTGGGAGAGAGAGGACGGGAACTGCCTGGCCCTGAGGGCTCTGGGCTGTGTCACCCGCAGACGTGTCACCTGCTGCCGGCCACCAGCCCCAGCTGGACGGGGCTATCCGCCTCCAGGGCCTGCACCCGTTTCCCCGTGGGGAAAGGCAGCGTGCAGGAGCACACCCAAATTCCCCAGGGAGCCGTTTCCCAGCCAGGATGTCGCCTGGTTTTTGGGGCTTTTTTGAGCCATTAGCACAGTGGGGTGCAGAGCGGGGGGGAACCAGGGCAGAGCCTGCTGGATGGGGTCCCCGCTCCCCACGCCTTGTGGGGCACTGGGGAAATCATCCTCGTGCTCTGCCCACGCCGTGGCGCCGGGCCAGGAGCCCTCCCACGCTGAGTCCCACCGGGCTGATCCTGCCGGCTGTTGAATCCATAACTTCAGACCCCGGGATGTGGCGCGGGGCCAAGGCCGGGAGGCTGAAGCCAAAGTGCGTCACAAAGGGAGGAAAAGGTCCCCAAGTGCTGGGATGAAAAGGTGACCGGGGCACTTACCATCCCCGTCCGGCACAGCTGCCTTCCACCGCTGTCGTGGCAGGGGGAGGAGATGCTCCGGTCTGGCCAAGCCCCCCTGCCCACGTCCTGGGATGGAGAGGAGGGGACATGGCTGTGATGGGGGTGCTGGGGACCGATCCAGAACTGGGGACACTGAGCTGTGACAGGCTCCCAGCCCTGCCCAGCACAGTCAAATGCCCGTGCTCTGTGTGCCTGACATCCCTGGTGGTGCTGGCCGGTGCCTTTCCCCCACAGCTGCTTGGTGGGGTCTGGGTGCCTCTGGGTCCTGAGCGCAGAAATTGCCCTGGGAAGCTGCACCCCCCCTCCCCCCCAGAGCCCCCGCTCGCAGCTGGGGGAAGGTGATGGGAGCCAGCTGTGCCCGTAGCACCAGTCCTGTGGTTCCCAGTTTGAATATTTCCCACCCTCCACTTCCCAGCGTGGACATCTTTGGGGGTTTCCTCCTCTGTGGTGTGGAGCCCTCCCCACGAGGACGGGGTTTTGCCACCATCAGCTTGCTGTGATGAGCTGGTGACTGAGACAGGGATGTTGCTTGCACTGAGGGGCTCTTCCAGCCCTCAAACCATCTCTCACCCTCCTTGCTGTAACCCACTCCCCTCCATCATCATTGTCCCTGGGAGCAGACCCCGTTCCCCGGCACCCCGGGGGACCCTCACCTCCGGAGGGTGGCATCACGGGGTGCGTGGCTGCGGTCACCAGCCCCTGGTGACCGAGGTGTCCCCTCCAGCGTCCCCCTCCCCTTCACCCCTTCCCTGCGCTGTGCCCGGCGCACCAAGTGATCCAGAACCCGCGGGGTTGATGGATAACCTGTCCCCCCCCGAGCCCTCCCCACATGCCCTTGCCGGCAGGAGATGCCGTAATCTCCGCGGGGCTGGAACAAGCAGCCCATTAATTCCAGGAAGGCCGATAAGGCGCTGCCATGCCACGCTGCGCTGCGTGGTGCTGAGCCCCCCCGGCGCTGGGCTTCCCGGCACTGCCCCCCAAGGCTCAGAATCCCGAGGGGGTCCCGTCCTCAGATCCAGCACCTCCCCGCCGTGGGCTTGGTGGGACCGTGCTAACCCCCAAATCCTGGCTCTTTCTGCACAGTTCTGCGTTCTGTGCTCTCTGTCCCATTTCTTGGCTCTGGTGTCCATCCTGTGCTGCGCTGCCTCGGTAACTGCGGATGAGAGATAGCCCCGCGGGATCCGGCGCCTCGCTGGGATCCTGGTTTGGGCACAGCAGAAGGATCGACGGGTTTTGGGTACAGAAAAGGATTGCTCATAGAATCATAGAATATTAAAGCACAGCCCCTTCCCAGGGTGGGAGCGGGATGCCGTGCTCGTGGCGAGGACGATACCCGCAGTGCTGATCCAGGGAGGGCTGCGGGTACCAGGGTGCAGGGATGTGCTTGGATCCTCACCCCAATGCCTCAGCCCTGCTGTCCCAAAACAGGGGAGAGGGGGCTTTGGGGAGCACAGGGGAGAGGGAGCTTTTGGGCCCCGTCCCCCCCGCATCGCCACCGCTCTCCCAATTCGTTCCAGGTGAGCGGTGATTTATGGCCAGCTCCCGGTGCAGGGGGTAAGGCGTGGGTGGGTTGGTGTGACGGGCGTTCGCCGGGACTTGGCCTCCCGTGGCATCGCCCACGCTGCCACTGCCAGCGCCGCCTGCTCCACGGAGGCCGGCCGGCACCCTGCGCGCCGTGCTGCTGCTAATGGCAGCGGGCAGGAGCCACCCGCGGGCACCGCTGGTTAAGGAGCGTTTAATTGCTTTACCAAACACCCACCGTTGTTGTGCAACGCCTGCCACCGCCGGGGAGCCCCGAGTGGGGAGCAGGGACTGCTGCTCTAGGAGAGAGGGCTGGGGGTGGGATATGGGGGGCAGCGGCCCAGCACCTGCCCTGGCGCTGCTGCGCCCGCACACAGGGTGGTGATGCTGGGGGTTGGACGGGGCTCCCCAGTGCTCCCAGTCATGGAGGAGCACTGGGGGGGGCTGGCTGATGCCCCAGGGCCTGCCCCAGATGTGTGTCCCCCGGCTTTTGGATGGAAACCCTGAGCCAAGGGGGTGCTTTGCATCCCAACCCCCCCAGGCAGAGGCACACCTCCACAGCTCACTTTGGTGCTGCAAAGCTGCTCCAGGCTGTGCCCTGCCTGGATCGGGTCCCTGAGGGGTGGCCTTTGGGTGGCCCCCAGCCCACACCCAGCTGTAAGGGGCTGGTGGGGGCCCCCAGAGCCTCCCGGGGAGGTGGAGGGGAGGGCGGGGAGGGAAGGGGCTGGGGACAGGGACGTGGAGGGAGAGCACCGGGGGCGGGAGGGGACCTGCCTCCTTTGCCATCCCTATAAATAGGAGGGACCAGGAGCGGGATTGCACCTGTGGGACTCCAGCTCCAGCGGGAGAGCAGGGCCGGGGCTGCACCTCGCTGCTCTCGCCTCCCTTCCAGCTTCCCGGTGCTCCTCCAGCATGGGGACCAGGGGATGGACGCTTCCAGCCTTCGTGGGATGCTGCCTATGGGTTCTGCATGGTATGTCCCATATCCTCCTGCTACCCCAGTCCTTGCAAATCCCCGGCTCAGTCTGCCCCAGGGAGGATGGCTGAGATGTTTTTTTCCTCCTGGCTTCATTAGAAATTCTTCATGGACAACCCTTGCAGTCCTTTGCAACCCAAAAGCTGGGAAAGTGTTTTAGGGGGCAGGCGTGGCCCCACAAGGCTGGTTGCAGCCAGGTCCCCCTGCAGCAAGGACACCAAAGGCAGGCACAGGGGTGCACCAGGGCTGCTCCACCTCGCCCACAGCCCGGCTCCATGCTAAGGCTCCTCTTGCACGAGCATCCCCGCTCGGCCGCTGCAGGGTGCATGGCATTTCCTGCTCTCCGTGCAAGAATTAAGATAAAACGTGGATTTGTTAGGGTGCAGAGTGCCAAAATAACCTGACTCGGGGACTCGGGTGACTCACTGTTTTCCCCGAGCTGAGAAGGGAAGCGGCTCATCTCCTCCGGCCCATAGGGAAGGGGGGGGGGGTTGCTGCAAACCCCTGAATTCATCAGGCAAAGACAGGAGCGGGGCAGGAAGGGGAAGGGGAGGAAGCAGCCCGGAGGAAGGAGAGGCGGGGGGGACCCCAGGACTGCGGCAGGAGGCAGCGGTCATTGCTGTGGCACGCAGCTCTCGGCACGCCACCGAGCCTGGGAGGCACCTCTGCTGTTGGGGGGCTGGCGGCCTCGCGGGGGGAACCTGCCGAACAGGAGCACCAGGGCCGGCAGCGGGCTGAACGCCCAGTCTCACCCGCAGGGTGCTGATTAGATGTCCCCTAATTGCAGCCGCTCAGAGCCAAGTGTCAGCAGATCCTCCAGGCTCCTCCTGCAGCCCCATCCCTCCAGCGGTTGCACCCCTGTCCTAAAAATAGGGCTGGGTGGGACCTCACGGGGCTGGCGTCTGCCCCGATGGGCGGCTGCTCGGCCCCTCCGGCAGCTTTGGGGCTGGGGAGAGGCTCCTGGGGTTGGGGGGTCTCCATCCACCCCCTGCAGATAAGGGCCTGGGAGCGGGGCAGGGTTTTGGCAGTGGAAAGGGGGCTGCGGTGGGCCAGGAGCCGTCTGCAGCCAGCAGACGTTTCACCAAACCGTGGATGCCCTTTCTGCCAAAGAGCTTTGGGTGAAACGTATTTAAATGTCTCTCAGACACCCCAAAAGATTAAAAAACCCAAAGCTGCGCCCAGGGGTGTCTGTGCAGCGAGGCAGAGAGCACCAAGGGCTGCCCTAAGACTGCAGAGCTCGGTCCCTCGTCACGAAGGAGCAAAACAAAGGAGGAAAAATCCCCTTTGTGCAGGAACAGGGACGCCTGCAGCCCCTGCCTGCTTTGTGTCACCCCTACCCTGTGGTCCCACCGTCCCCTGTGCTCCCACCCCAGGAGCAGGGGGCTGCTGGCCCCATCCCCCCCATTAATACCCTGCTCCCTGCAGGGCTCGGGGCCGCCGTCGCCGTCCCTGTGACCACGGAGGGGCCGTTTGGTGCCGACACGATTTCTCCCATCACGGCGCAGAGCGAGGCACGGGGCGCCCTGCCGCTGGGCACGAGCACCGCCGTGGCTGATACTGAGACAACCGAGAGCATCCTCGTGGGACGCCCGGCCAGCCCGTCCTTCCCCTCCGGGGCTGAGGCAGATTTGGTGGCCACGACCAGCGCTCCTCCGACCAGCTCTCCGGCTGCGGGGAGCGATGCTGAGGCTGGGCTGAGCCCCAGCGCAGCAACACAGGCTGCCAGCGGAGAGCCCCAGGCGGTGACGGACTTGGCCACGTCCCTTAATGCGTCCCAAGGAAACCAGACGGTTTCGGGTGCCGCCTTGGTTTTCACCCCCCAGCCTGCTTTCACCCCCAGCGCGGAGCTTGATGTAACGGGGGCCGCTCCTGCTGCACCCCCCGGGGGCACCCCTCTGTTTGCAGACATGAGCAAGGACATCCTGCCGTCGGTGACAAGGGAAGGAGCAGACTTGGAGCCCACGGCTGATGCCACATCCCTCCCCGCCACCCTGCCACCAGCAGCTGCGGGGGCACAGCCAACAACTGGCAGCCCCCTGGGTCCCCATGTCACCGCACTGCTGAGCCAAGGGCTGGCCACGGACACGGGAGCTGCGGAGGAAGGTGTCACCCTGCCTGGGGACAGCCAAGGTGAAGGCAGAGCCCCCTCCTCGATCCCCAGCCCTGGGGCCGGGGGGCTGCTCACAACACAGTGGGACAAGGTGCTGAGTGGGACCATGGGTGTCACCCTTGGGCCGTCAGCTCTGGGGTCTGGCAATGCAGCAGATGCAGGAAATGCTGCTGTTGGCACAACTGATTCATCCCATCTGGCTCCAGAGAACGCGACAGTGTTGGGCGCAGCAGAAAACCCAGGGCAGAGCTCTCTCCTCGCGGGACAGGCAGGGCTGAGCCCAGCCACCTCACCAGGACCAGCCGGTGGTGGGGATGGAGATGTGCAGGGAGCCCCAGCGGTGTCACCGGCCAGCCCCGGCTCAGCCCCAGCTCCTGCAGCCCCCGAGGCACCTGGGGAGCGAGGGGACACGGCCACCTCGCTGCTGGCCTCCAGGGCCCCCACGGATGCGCAGAGCGACACGGATGCCCCAGCCCCATCCATCGCCCTGCCCCTGCCCACAGGGGCTGTGGGTCCGGCCGAGCCTTCCCTGCAGCCTGCCCCATGGCAGAGCCCCACCGGAGAACAAAAACCACTGCTTGGTGCCGCTCTGCCGTCCCCCACGGACACCCCCAGTGCTCCTGGGGCTGCTTTCCCACCCCCAGGGGCTGCAGCTGGTGATGGGGCAGAGACAACAGCAAACCCTGACCTCGGCGCTGCCCCAGAAGCGCCGGCCTCGCCGTCCCCTGGGGGGTCACAGCCATGGGGGATGGCAGCCGGTGCTCCCGAGGGAGCTGATGGACCTGGCACTGGCCTGAATTCAGCTCTGGATGCTGCAAGCCCGGCTTCTTCTGGACCCAATGGCCTGGCAGGGCCCGCTCAGGAGGACACAGCAGACGCGGCATGGGCAGGGGACGCAAGTCCTTACGCAGACACCCAGGGTGACACCAGCTTTTCATCCAGCAGCACTCAGCAGGGCCCCGCTGACATCGCAGAGCTGCCGGCAGCCCCAGCAGGAGCCGTGCCCAGCACCGAGCTGTCCCCTGCTGCAGCTCCTGGGGACGAAGCAGGAGCAGCCCCGGCACCAGAAGTGTCCCCACCTGGTCCCGTGGCTCCTGGCTATGGGGGGCTGGAGCCCAGCTTCTTGGGGGCTGAAGGACCAGGACCCCTGCCCAGTCAAGCCCCCGGTGCTCCCAGTGCTGCTTTCCCACCTCCGGCTGCTGCATCTGGAGCTGTGTTTGGGACCAGCGATGGGGCAGAGACGGCAGCAAACCCCGACCTTGGTGCTGCCCAGGGAGCCCCCGTGTCCCCATTCCTTGTGGGGTCGCAGCCGTGGGGGATGGCAGCTGGAGCTCCCACGGGAGCAGCTCTCCCTGGGGCCGAAGGACCAGGCACTGGCTTCAGTTCGACACTGGATGCTCCCGGCTCAGCATCACATGGACCCGTGGGACCCCCATCACCCACCCTTGGGGTCCAGCCTGGTGCAGACCTGGGGGTGCCAGGAGCAGAGGGGCAGGCGCTGGGAGGGACCGGGTTGGAGCCATCCCTGAGCTCCTCTCCTGGTGCTGGCATGGAGGCTGGGACAGATCTGCTGCCTGGTGCTGTGTCCCTGCCCGGTCCTGCCTCTCCCGGTGACACACCTCCAGTATCTTCCACTTTGGAGAACGGTGGAGCAGCAGCCCCCATGCCAGCAGCAGCCCCTGGCCCTGACTACTCTCAGGGCTCTCTGTACAGCGAAACTGGCCCAGAGCTCACCGCAGCACAGGGGACCGAGAGCGCAGGGTATACGGCAGAGGCAGCAAACCCCGAGAGCAGAAATCCCTCCACGGACACCAGCTCTTCATCCAGCAGCACTCAGCAGGGCCCCGCTGACATTGCAGAGCTGCCGGCAGCCCCAGCAGGAGCCGTGCCCAGCACCAAGCTGTCCCCTGCTGCAGCTCCTGGGGACAGAGCAGGAGCAGCCCCGGCACCAGAAGTGTCCCCGCCTGGTCCCGTGGCTCCTGGCTATGGGGGGCTGGAGCCCAGCTTCTTGGGGGCTGAAGGACCAGGACCCCTGCCCAGTCAAGCCCCCGGTGCTCCCAGTGCTGCTTTCCCACCTCCAGCTGCTGCATCTGGAGCTGTGTTTGGGACCAGCGATGGGGCAGAGACGGCAGCAAACCCCGACCTTGGTGCTGCCCAGGGAGCCCCCGTGTCCCCATTCCTTGTGGGGTCGCAGCCGTGGGGGATGGCAGCTGGAGCTCCCACGGGAGCAGCTCTCCCTGGGGCCGAAGGACCAGGCACTGGCTTCAGTTCGACACTGGATGCTCCCGGCTCAGCATCACATGGACCCGTGGGACCCCCATCACCCACCCTTGGGGTCCAGCCTGGTGTAGACCTGGGGGTGCCAGGAGCAGAGGGGCAGGCGCTGGGAGGGACCGGTTTGGAGCCATCCCTGAGCTCCTCTCCTGGTGCTGGGATGGAGGCTGGGACAGATCTGCTGCCTGGTGCCGTGTCCCTGCCCGGTCCTGCCTCTCTCGGTGACATGCTCACAGCACACTCTGTTTCGGATACATCCAGCCCAGGTGCCCTGGGAGGAGCAGGCGCTGCCCCCGGTGCTGTGCAGCCTGCCCTGGGTGCTGGCCCTGGCACCCATCCTGCTGCAGGAGGAGGTGGGGGCGAAGGGGCTGGGGCTGGCCCTGGCGATGGGGAGTCCCTGGGGGTGTCCCAGGACCCGGCTGGAGCAGCTGGAGCCTCTGGTGGAGGAACGGGAGCCGTGCTGCACTCTGCATCTCCCTCCACATCTCCCAAGGGATCTTCAGCTGGGTTGAGTGGTGGAGCTGCCGAGGGAGCAGGAGGTCCTGGAGCTGGTGGAGCTGGTGGAGGACTGAGCCCAGGCCCGGAGGCTGCTGCCCCCCAAGGCAATGAGGAGACCCCCGTGCCTGCCCCCGGCATCCAGAGCGGTGCCGACCTCGGGCTCTCGGATGCAAACCTGAGCCAAACCAACGTGGTGGAGCTGGCTGGAGGAGAAACGGGAGCCTTGGCCCCTGGGGCACCTTCCCCCGGTGCCGGTGGGGCAGACGGGGCAGGAGCCATCATCCAGATCACATCAGGGGTGCTGGCCCCCTCCGTCCTGTCCTCTCCCCAGGAAGTGCAGCCCCTGGTCCCGGTGGCCCCGGATGCCTCCAGCCTTTTGCCAGCTGCCTCTGCTGGGGGCTTGGGGGGGAGCTCAGCACCAGCACCCAACGGGCCCCCCCCCTCTGCCTCCAGCACCCCAAGTGGGAGCAGCCCCTTGGCACCGGGCCCCCCACTGCCCGTGGTGGTGTCAGGTGCTGGGAGCGCTCTGCTGGGGTCCCCTGAAGATGAGGTGGCCTCAGGGATGCCGGCACCTTTGGGAGAAGAGTCCCCACGTGTCCCCACGCCCCCCCAATGCTGCCCCTGCTCTGCCTCCAGCCTCAGACAGAGAGGATGCAGCAGCGGGGGCGGCCGCTCGCCCCCCACCAGTTTCCTCTGCAGTTTCTGGAAGTGAGTGGGGCGCGGGGACACAGGGAGAGCTGGGGGCTGCTGCTGGGGGGGGCTGCCCCCTTCCTGCCTCCTCTCCAGCCTGGGGCCCCCGGGGTCCTCCCCAGACCCGTGGTGGCTGAAGGCAGAGGGGACAGTGATGGCCCTGTGCTGGGGGAACCACATCCTGGAGAGGCTGTGGGACCAGGGTCTGGGACAGCTGTGGAGACCCCCACAAAGCCCCTGGTGGGGAGCAGCCCAGGGTCTCTCTCTGTCCATCCTCCCGCTGGTCCCGCTGCTGGCAGCCCCCTGCCCAACATTCCGGGGCCGGGACCTGCCGGGGGTTCATCGCCCCCAGCCCTGCGCCCCTCCTTGGGCAGCGCCACCCCTGCAAATGGGGTCCCTGCTGCCAGTGGGGCGAGTGCCCCCGCACCCATCCCAGGCCAGGGGGGAGCCCAGAGGGGGTCTCCCCCCACCACCCTGCATCCAGCCGTGTCCTGCAGCCCAACCCCACCAGCTCCCAGCCCTGGGGGCAAGAAGGGGCGGCCGGGGACAAACGCTCCAGCCTCTCTCGCCGCCCGTGCATCATCCTCCATGCTTCCAGCTCCACCACGACCAGCAGCGGCTGCCCCGGTCCCTCCGCCCGGCCCCACAGGTAGGTGACGCACCGGGTAGGGCAGGGAGAGGGGTGGGAGAGGGACCCTGCGAGGGAAGGTGGCAGGCAGGGTGTCCCGGTGTCCCCCCTCCTCCTGCTGCCCAGCTTGTGTCTCTGAAGGTAAAATTCTTTCAGCCATTTGTGTTGGCACAGACCCAAGGCTTTGCTATAACCAAGTTTTTTATATTTTTTGTTTGTTTTAGTCGCAGCCACGTCCCTCTATGGGTACGGACCAAAGGAAAACGACCGCGAGTACGTGGAAAGGAGAGTGGACTTCAACTCTCCGCTTTTCAAGCCTGAGACTGGGTTCCCATTCGGCAAAACCCTCCGTGACTCTCTCTACGTGAGTCTGCACTGCCCCCACTTGCTGTGGGGTGGGTGGCCGCCCCCCAAAAACCTGGGGCAGGCACCAGGAGCTGGGGCCCGGCTTGGGATTCACGCAGGCACGGGTTGGTTGGGGTGCTTGCAGGGTCCGTTTGCGGCAGGAGGTGACTTCGTGGCCACTTCACCTCCTCCCCTGTGCTCAGTTTACAGACAACGGCCAGATCATCTTCCCAGCCTCCGACAGCAGCATCCCCACACACCCCAACCCGCCTCCCGGGGGGTTCAACGGCCACGAGGAGGTGCCCATGATCGCCGTGTTTTGGGACAACGCCGACTTCTCCAGGGGCACCGGCACCACCTTTTATCAGGTGGGTGAAGCCGTCCTCGTGCGTGACCGCGTTAAGCACCGCGAGATGATCCGTGTTCGAGGATGCCCCTTGGGATGTGCGATCGGTGGGGTTGGCGGGTGGTGTTTCAGTTTTCTGGGCCAGATCTAAGAGGTTTTAGTCCTGTGTGAGTCTATCACCTGCAGAGAGGGCGAGCAAAAAGCCTCTGCCAGCCATATCCGAGTCTCAGTGCAGAGCATCACGAACAGATCTCCCTTTGAGACCCAAATTCAGCGCTGTCTGCACTTTGCTGGGAGACAAAGCATGTGTGGGCACCCCAAACCCGCAGGAGTTCCTCACCCTGAATTCGGAGAAGCCGCCCTTCATCCGCGACGTGGAGGCGAAGGTCCGGCGGTACCTGAGGTCCTCCTACTCCGCAGCCTGGACCCTGAGGATCACCTGGGACAAGGCACCCGCCTACGGAGCACGGAGAGACAGCCGGAGGGTAAGGGGCTGCCGGGGCTCGGAGGTGGCCGGGTGCCAAAAGGCGAGAGCCGCACCCGTGGGTGCCTGGACAGAGGGAGCTGGTTCTGCCAAAAACATCAGTCCTGAGGCCACCCAGCCTCCGTTTGGCATGTCAGGAAGCCAGCCCCTCTCTCTGCCACCACCTGCAGCAACCCACGCCCCATTTTAAATTTAATTTAAAACCCAGCAGCTTTGCTCGGTTCCTTACCCGCCTGCCGTGCTTCTCCCCAGACGAACACGTTCCAGGCGGTCCTCACCACCGACGGCTTCAGGTCCTACGTGCTGCTCCTGTACCAGGACGGGGGCATGCGGTGGGATTACAGCCAGCTGCCGGCCGCGAACGTGCTCATCGGCTACACCAGGTGCTGCGTGCGGTGTTACGGCACAGGGCTGCACCAGGGCGCGAGGGGATGGGGTGATCCCAGCCGGGAAGGGCGATGCCTGACTCTCCCCCTTCCCTCTGCGCAGCGGGGATGGCTCCTACCACAACGATGACCTGACTCAAGGACCCCCGGCTGCCAAATATCGCCCTGACCAGTTCAGGGGATACAACACAGGTTAGGGGCACGGCCCGGGGAAGCTCTGCGCGGGGATGGGGACATCCCCAGGGAGGGGGTGGAATCCAGATGGTGCAGCAAGGCTCTCAGAGAGGTCATTGTCAGTGGGATTTCACCCCGAGCACACAAAATGCCACCCCTGGGCACCAGCTGTGCCCTGAGGCTGAGCCTGAAACACCCTTGGCGCATCAATTTTTGGTGCCATGGCTGTGGCCTGGGGATTTCTTCTTTGGCAAGTGTTGCTCCCCCCATTTCCCTGGCATTGGGGGACTGTTGTGCACGGGGTCCCAGGACTGGGGGCATCCCGGTCACATCTCGTGCCTCCCCTCCCGCACAGACCTCCGTGGGCTGTGGCTGTACAAGCTGGAGAGCCACGTGGGCATCAACTACCGCCTGAAGTGCCTGGCGTGGACGGGGCGGCAGCAGGAGCCGCGGATGTGGAGCCAGGACCTGCCCGCCTGCCCCTGCTCCCTGCAGCAAGGGCAGCAGGACCCGCGCTTCAAGAGCAGCCGGGGAGGCAAGTGGCACCGCCATGCCCAGCGTGTCCCCCGTGGGGTGGCTGGGTGTCCCCTCCTGGGTGTCCCCTCCTGGGGGGGGACCCTGCCATCCCCTTTCAGACCCCTGCAGTGCCCAAAAGCTGACGGCAGCCCTGTTTCAGGCTGGTGGTCTGCCCGCGTGTCCATGCTGCACTCCGCCTCTCCCAACCGGCACGGCGCCGGCGTGCGCTGCCTGTACGACAGCCGGGGGCAGCTCGTCGAGGGGCGGCAGGAGAGGTACTGGAGGTCCTCCAGACAGGTGTCCCCATACCGTGGTAAGCACAGCCAGCCTCGGGCATCCCCGAGCTGCCATCCAAGGCATGGGTGGGCTGGAAACATCCCCATGCCAAGCTGCATGGCACCAGCTGGAGCCTGTAAATCGCTTTAATCCCCGTGCCAGGCTGTCTTGGGCATTTTGGGGATCCACGGGGCTGTGTGTCTGATTTCTTTAATCCTTGCCCCCAGACCAGGAGCTGAAGCTGTACGACTGGTGCTGCAACCAGGCGGCAAGCGCCCGCCTCTGCGCCCGCTACAGCGAGAAGAGGCCGAGGATCGGCTGTGACGGATACCAGGCACTTGGCACGGGTGGGTTCCCAGCCCCTGTGTGCTGGGCCGATGCCACCTCTGGGCCAAAGGGGGGGGACATCCCTGCCACCCCAAGTTAATGCAACAAGAGCCCTGGGCAGGTCAGATGGGGAGGGTCAGCAGGTTGGGTCCTGCTGCTCTGTGCGGCACCCAGCGGCTCCGTGCAGCACCCACCCAGTCCCTCTCCTGGGCACGCACCTGGGGGTGGCAGCCCCACAGTGACAGCGGCTGTGGGTGCGAGCTGACCCGTGGTCTTTCTTGCAACCCTCAGCAGATTCCTCGGAAGACAGCGACTCAGAGGAGCAGAGAGGTGAGCGGGCTCAGGGGGCTCCTCTCCACCAGCCTCCACTCCTCAGTCCTGCTGCCCCCTCCCCAGGAAGCAGAAATCCCCCTGGGGGGGGTTGCTGCTCACCCCAGACCCTCAGGGAGGAGATGGCCGAGCTCTCACCACTTCTTTGCAGATGAGGAGGACGAGTAATGGGGGATGCACATCCACAGCACGGTCTGGACCACGGCTGATCCTCCGAGTCCTTCCCTCCTGATCACACCCAGCCAACCTGCGTGTCCCCCTGCGTGTCCCCGCTCCCCCCAGTGATGGTCACCCCGTGCCGGTGGTTCCCTTCACCGTAGCAGTTCTCGTTTCCCCCCAGGCTGCCACCTCCTCGCTGGTGGCAGGGGGACAGGCAGTGCCACCGTGTCCCTTGTCCCTGCTCCCCTGCCTGGGGCTGGCAGGGCGAGGGCTGCTGGTGGCGGGGTTTGGGTCGCCTTGCATGGGGACCACCCCCACGGTCGGAAATGTTGGGAGAAAAATAATGTTTTGTGAGTGTGAGAGAGCATCTGCACTTCTGAAACCACAAGTAGTCCTCGTCAAATCTAGTCTCTTAATAAAGCGTTGGAGGGTCTCAGCATCACTGTGGTGTCTGCCGGGGGGTCTGGAGGAGGATGGGGGCAGGCTTGGAGCAGGGACCAGGGCCTGACCGGTGCCATCTGAGCTCTGAGAGGTGATCTGGGGGGAGCTGTGAGGTGGGCTGCACACACTACGCAGCAGCGTGCTGACATTTCACATTTATTCTGTTCATAGTGGGTCATGATCCCTGGGTCCAGCCGCGCTGTGCAGGGTCACACCAGACAGACTCACCCATGGATGACCCCAGTCGCTTCTGCAGGTCCTCAGCAGAAGGCGAGGCCCTTGTTTCACTGACCTGAGCATCCCCCCCATAGCACAGGCAGCTCCCACAGCCCCCAAATGTGATGCTCCATGCCCAGCAGGAACGTGCC
The DNA here is from genome assembly GCF_011077185.1 of Oxyura jamaicensis. Classification (NCBI taxonomy): domain Eukaryota; kingdom Metazoa; phylum Chordata; class Aves; order Anseriformes; family Anatidae; genus Oxyura; species Oxyura jamaicensis. The sequence goes on along the minus strand of NW_023304184.1, from coordinate 55,295 downwards.
CGGAGCCCCCATCCGGTGCTGACCCTGCCCCGGGTGGGCACGGATGCCGGGACCCCCAGGAGCGGCCACGTCTCGCTGCTGGGGAGGCTGCGGGGAGGCTACGGCTGCAGGGCAGGCTGGCTTGGAGCCCTGACCTGGGGTCTCTTGATCCTTATCTGCAAAGAAGGGCCGGGACAGGCGGGGCTGGCTTTGCTACGAGCCCCAGCAGCAGCCCCCGACGTCCCCGATGCCCCAGGAGCGGGCACCGCAGGGCAGCTCCGATGGACTTTGAGCCCCAGGACAAGGACATCGGTGCCCGGCGCCACCCCACGCAGGGGACAATAACCCCAGGCAGACCTGGACGGATGGGTCGATGGCCTGGAGCCGCGGCTCCCAGTGCCTTCCCGAGCCGTGGGTGTTCACTGCTCTCTCTGCTGCCTTCATCAGGGCTGGGGTGGGGAAGAGGAGCAGAGCTGGGGGACACCGGGGGGGCACAGAGCCACCCCAGTGACCCAGCATGTGCCCGAGCTGGGGCACGGCTGCCTCACAAAGCAGAGGCAGGCTGGGTTGGGCTGCAGGGTGTGCTCACAGGAGAACTGCCGAGGCCTCCAGAAGGTGTCCTTGGTCCTAGGAGAGGGGACAGAATGGGGACAACGGGTCAGGGGAGCTGGGAGAGCCCCTGCCTTGTCCCAGGCCCCGGCGTGGGGAGCAGTGACTGAGTGGGGTAGACAGGGCCACGGGACAGGGATTTAAGGGAAAAAAGTCCCGCTATTAGACACATCATTCCTCGCCCTGCCCCAGGTATAGGTGACAGCCAACACTTCCCTGCCCAGCTCTTTCCAGGGGAGCGTGAGTTTCAGCAGAGAACATTTGGATGGCATTCAAATTCGAGTCAAATGGAAAGCCCTTCTGTAACCAAGCACTGGGTGGGATGAGGAAGGAATGCAAATAATTTCTGACATGGAGGGGGGAAAAGGAAGCTGAAGTCACCCCACTGACGTTATTGCACCAGGTACCTGCAGCAGGGGCTGGGCCTGGCTCAGCCCCTTCCCCAGGGCAGCAGCACCCTTTGCCCCTTCCCTGGGATGGCTTTTCCACCACGTTTTCTTCCTGGCAAACCTCTTCAAGAGGCCCAGCCTCGGTTCCCTGCTGCTCTCACACCCCACAGCACCCATCCCGTGTGGGACCAGCCCCCGCTGTCCCAAGCCCCTCACTCACCCCCAGGGGTCCCGGTGCCGGCGGCAGAGGCGCAAGGCGAGGCAGGCGGCGGCGAGCAGGAGGCAGAGCAGAGCCAGGGCCCCCAGCAGGATGCCGAGGAAGGCGGCGAGGCTGACGGCGAGCTGCTCGCACCGGGCACCGGCCGGGGAGAAGATGGAGAAGGGGGTGCAGCTGCGGAGGGGACGGAGCCGAGGTTTGGCTGCGGGGCGAGGTGGCTGCGTGGGGTGGCCTCCACCATGGTGTCACTGCTACCTACCTGCACGTGGGGCCCTCGGGCAGGTGCTGGCACCGGCCGCCGTGCTGGCAGTAGCCCTTCTTGCAAGGGGAGATGCAGAGGAAGCCGGTGGTCCCCAGGTAGTCCAGCTGGTAGCCTTCGTAGCCGTACAGAGTGCAGGAGAAGTAGTGCCTCAGCTCCGCCACCGACACTGGTGAGATGGCAGAGGATTAGCAGTGTAGCCCATGATTTGGGGTGTCCCTGGGTTTTGGGGCAGCATCCCCAGATGCTCCAGAGCCAGATCTGCACCTTGGATGGGAATCCCCACCGAGCCCCCTCCTCCTCCCCCCAAGGCCCCAGGGCACACCGGGTGGCAGGGAATGGACCGTGGGGACACCACGGTGCCGGGGGCACTCACGCTTCACCAGGTCGGTGATGTTGTCCAGGTGCAGGTGCTCGAAGAGGAGGTGTGTGCCCGCGTCCCGCCATCCCCGCCGCTCGTTGAAGGCTCTGGTGATGGCCCCCACCAGCTCCTCGTTCAGGAAGCGGATCACGGAGCCGCTGCTGCCGTAGGCGAACTCGGCCACCACGGCGAAGGCGAAGCCAGCAGCGGCCCTGCGGAGAGACGAGCTGGCTGCTGGCATCCCCACCAGCACAGAGCAGGGCAGCTGAGCCGCACCGTGCCTCAGTTTCCCCACGTGTTGGCAAGGAAGGGAGGGAGGGGGCTCATTACTGTCAGGTATTTCCAAGGGTTTAGCAGGTTTGGGGCTGGAAAAATGGAATCCTGGGTGGCCCAGGGGGAAATGCCCTTTGTACTGCAACCCCGGCCTCGTCTGCTCGACACTCACATGCGGGAGATGTTGGTGTTACTCTGGAAAGCCTTCACCTCCAGGGAGCCCAGGATGGCTGAGACCTGTGCCGGGGGTGTGGGGGGATTAGTGGAGAGCTGCAGGCACCGTGCCCCAGCCCCAAGGGCTGCTCGGGCCTCGTTCCTGCCTTGGGGACCAGCATGTGGCAGTGGGGAGCACACAGGAAGGTGGCAGCTGTGGCCCAGGAGCTGCTGGGATGCCACGGGAGGGGATGCACAGGGTGCAGGAGGCACGGGCACCCCATGCTGCAGCATCCCCTCATCCCTGAGCCACAGTGACACCCCGTCCCCTGCCAGCTACGTACGGTGGCGTTGACTTCCCCGGCTGTGGCATTTTGCAGCGCCCTGACCCGCAGCCGCACGCTCCTCCGGGGCAGATCTGCTGGGCAAAACCACAGCCGTGCCTTTTGTGCCCCGGGTCTGGCCGAGCCGGGACAGGGCACGGGGCACAGGCACCCACCTGGGCTGGCCGGGGGCCGAAAGTCCCCCCCTGCCACCAGGCAGCGCTGGTCGGTGAAGGCCGGGGGACACACGCAGGCGGGCGCACAGGAGGAGGGGTGCAGGTGGCAGCGCCCCCCGTTGCTGCAGAAGCCCTCGGGGCAGGACTGGGACCCGCAGGCTGTGCCACAGCCAGGCCCCTCGCCTGCGGGACAGAGCAGGGTGACACGGGGACACCAGTCTGCGCCCACACGGCTTGGGGGCAGGCACTGGTCAAAGTGCACTGCTCCATCCTCGCCGCTCCCACGCTGCAATGATTTTCTTCCCCTCTTATTACTATTATTATTATTTTTTTTTCCTTAAGTCTTCTATATAAATTCAGACCCTTGAGGAAAAGCCCCGCACCCTCCCAGAGACTTTTGCCCTTGTGAAATCCCAGCCTGACACATTGTACCCGGAATAAACACCTCCAAACCACCACCACCTGGAAACAGGACATGATTATCACCCCACAAACCTTACATGTGCCTGCAAGCTTTGATGGGATGAGTTTTCTCAAAGAAAAAAATTGCACTGAAAAAAATATTTCCCTAGCATATTAATGATACTTCAGGACCCCGGGCTGAAGCATCCAAATCCCTCCCGACACTAAGGAGAGCAGGGTGGCAGGGGCTGGGTTCTCAGACCAGGGAGGGGACAGGGATGAGGACCACGTCTCTGCTCAGCTAAGCCTCAACACCAGGCACCCTGGGCTGCTCCCCTTACCCTGGCAGATCTGGGGGCCGCGATCCCAAAGCACACCCCAGGTTGCCATCACTCACCCTCCACACCAGCTGGGCAGGAGCAGGTGTAGCTGCCCACGGTGTTGGTGCAGGTGCCGTTCCCCGGACACGCCGTCCCCTGTGCGCACTCATCGATATCTGCGGGGACAATGCAGCGTGGCACCGGGCGAAGCCCCTCGGCCCCCCGCTCCTCCCCACAGCCAGCCCTCCTCACCCGAGCAGTGCCTCCCGTCCCCCGTCAGGCCACGTGGGCAGGGGTCGCAGCCGGCGAGCGGGTCGCAGCCCACCCCGGGGAAGCACCCCTGGGCGCAGGGGTCCGGCGGGTGCTGGCAGAAGGGACCCGAGTAGCCGTCATCACACCTGCAGGCTGCCAGCTGCCAAGGGGACGGGGACACCGGCTTAGGGGACACGAGGACGGATGGGCAGAGAGGACGGTCGTGGCACACGGCGCTGCCCCGAGGTGTTACCTGCAGGGAGGAGCCGCTGACGGTGGCCGTGTTGTTGTAGTCACACTCGTGGCTCGTGCGGCAGCTGCAGAGGGTGAAGCTGAGCTGGAGCAGGGCGGCGAGGTGCTGGGGGCCCACGGCCTGCAGGGTGACGCTGAGCGGGGCCGTCCCGCGGGGCTCCCACGTCAGGGTGCCGTTCTCTGCGGGAGACGGAGGGGGACACGCGGTGGGGGTCACGTCCCTGTCCTCCCAGAGGGGTTCCCCCCAGAGCTCGGTGTCTGTGCCGTGCCCGTCCTGCCCTGGCTGCCCGCTGCCCCCGTTCCTACCCGAAATGTTGAGCTCCGGGGAGATGTGGGGGACAAAGAGCGCACCCGGCCCCTCGGCTCGGTACTGCCTCGTCACCCGCTGCGTCCTGAAGGCTGTGAGCGACAGGTCCCCAACGATGACAGGAGGGAAGGTGTCTGAGGAAACAGCAGCCCAGTGTGCTTGCCGTGTGGCCTTGGCATCCTTTGGCTCTGCGTCCCTCCTGGCCAGGAGGGGACAGACCCCAGGCAGGTGTAGATGTGACCGCCCACCAAAAATCCCCCCAAGATGGCATCTCCCAGGCATGGAGAGCTGCCAGCCTGGCAAAGCAACTCAAGGCCTTGGTGGCACCTGTCCTGCTGGTGGCATCTCCCAGGCATGGAGAAAAATCCAAGACCTTGGACCCCAGGAGCCGTTATCCAAGCCTGAGCCCTCGTGGAGCTGAGGACCCTCTCCACTTACTGAGCGCCGTCTTCTTCTCCTGGAAGTCCTCCACGAGGCTCTGGGTGGCCAGGCCCAGGGTCATGTCCCCCGTGCTCAGCATGTCGTAGACGCACTCCTTGCTGCCGCGGCACTGCGAGGCTGCCCGCTGGTACTGGCTTTCATTCTCCTGCCGCAGCCGAGACAAGAAGGTGGGGGTGAAGTTCTTCTCCGGTGCGGCCAGGGGCTGGGCGAACAGGCTGTGCTCTCCAACAGCCCCTGCAAGGGAGCACAGCTGGGTAGGGCCTTCGGTTTTTAAGCTTTGTTCTCTTCAGGGATGGTTTACATGGAGCAATCAAGAGACCAAAGGGTTCCCTGGCACCAGCTGTGCCCAGAAAAGTGTCCAAATCCCCTTAGCAAAAGCGTGGCCAGAAGGTGCTGGAGCACAGGGATGGCCAGGGTGGATCCCAAGCCTGGCCTTACAGGTCATCCCGTAGCTGAAGATCTCCTCCTCGCTGCTGTTCACAGGGATGCTGCTCCCGTTTGGCATCTGGAAGTCATCTGCAGGGTTGTCGTCCCACACACCTGTGGGAACATCACCGCAGGATTGGGGTCCCCATGCCAGGGCCGTCCCCTCTCCGGTGCCACCCGGGGACACCCAGAACCACGCTCCCACAGCCTCTTCCACCCGCTTTGGGGCGGGAAGGGGACCTTGCACCCTGGCCCTGCGGCTGTGCCGGAGGAGAAATGAGGCTGCTGTGGCCTGGGAGGCAGTGCCCTCACCCAGGAGGCCCTTGGTGCCGTTGCGGTACCGATCCGGCAGGCTGCACACCACGCTGAGGAGCCCGGCGCTGGCTGAGGTGGAGATGGAGACGGTGCCGTCAAAGGTGGCCGTGACGGAGGAGGCGTTGACCAGCAGCACCCCAGGGCTGTAGTGCACCTCGGCACCCATGTCTGTGAGGGGAGACAAACACAAGGGGAGAGCCCACGTGAGTCTGGGTCTGACATGGTGCCTCTGAATTCGGGGAGGAGCTGTCCCCATCCCCCCTGGCCAGGTACCCGTGGGATGGGGACACCCCTCAACCCCCGCAGACACACTGAACATTTAACACCGCATCCTGCTCACCTTGGGAGTAGGAAAACTGGATGGTTTGGTAGTTCAGGAGGACTTGGATGTCACCCTGGCTTCCCAAAGTCCACTCAACCTGCAAATGGCAATGGATGTCCCCGTCAGCCCCTCCGATCGTCCCTCCCCACCTCCTGCTGGGGACGTGACGTTACACCCTGTCCTTCTCCAGCCCCAGCAGAGATGTTCAACCCAGGGCCGTGCTGGCACGCTCGTCACCCCAAGCAAATGCAATATTCTGCAGCTTGGGTGGTTGTGTGGGTGAAGACGGAGAGCTGCCCCCGCTGCCACCAGCCCGGGGCACATCCAGGCTGCCACCACGGCTTGGCTGACCCTTGCAACATGGAGAGCTGCGGTGGTGGGCTCCGGGCTCTCTCCTGCTGCTCGGGTGCTCCTTCTGGTGACACTGGGAGATGTTGCTTACTGAAACGGGTGCGGGAGCAATTCTGCAAAGCAAGGAAGAGCACGCACAGGCACCACCACATCCAAAGGAGAGCGGTGGTTGTGGTGCAGCAAGAGGGCTGGAGCAGCCCGTGTCCCTGCAGGGCTCCAGGCCCACGCTGGACAGCTTGCAGGAGGTGTCAGAGCCTCGTTATTCTTAGCCCAACCCACTGCCCTTAGCAGCTTGCTGGGCCGACGGGAGGTGGCAGGATGCTCCTCTGGTCCCGAGCACTCGTAGGTACGTGCAGATGCAAAACCCAAACCGCCCGAGGGACCTGTCCCATCAGACGCTCACACCAAGTCCTGGGTCGCTCCTACTCACTGTGGTGGTGGTGTTGGAGACGTACTGGGCAGCGAAGGCCACGAAGTTGGTGGCCTGGGCTGTGCCGGTCCGGGCCGTGCGCCCTTGCAGCACGAAGCTGCTGTGGGCATCGCCGGCCAGCAGCAGGACAAAGTCCCCAAGGCCATTGAATGTGTAGGTGAGGCCATCCAGGGTGGTGATGTGGGGGTCCCCGAAGGCACTGGCTGGGGTCCAAAGGGGATGGAGATGTTTTGGGGGAGAGGAAGGAAAGCGAATGGTGGTGTCATTGCATGGAGGACAAATCACAGTGCTCAGCAGTCTCCATCAGGATGCTGCGAAGCATTGGCAGCCCTGCCTGGCACGAGGACCACGTATGGCCATGCCACCTGCCCCGGCACAGAGGGGAGGGACCCCGGGGACTCACCAGGGGTGGGTGGCAGGTATCCCTTGCAGCCGGTCCTCGGTCTCTTCTCGGCAAACCTGGTGCAGAACCGGGGCTTCTCCACGCGCCAGCAGCACCACTCAAACGCCTCCAGCTCCTCGTCTGCGGGAGGATGGAGGACAGGTGCTGGGGGCACAGGGACCCCCCTGTGCACAGGGGGACCCTGCAGGTGCTGTAGGGAGCACTGTGCCCACTTACCGGCCGTGGTGCGGATGGGTGGGCTCCAGGCCCTCTCCTGCCAGCCCTCCAGCAAGCTTGTGCCTCGGTACACACACCGCACCCCAGCTCCTGCCCGGCTGGGGGACGCGGTGCGCAGCACCCTCACGGGGTCTGAGCCATCCCGGAGGGTGGCAGCCACCCCGGCTGCGGGAGGGGGCTCAGCCCCACGCTCAGCACCTCTGCTGCGGCGGTAGCGGGGGTCCAGCTCTGCCTGGGGCCGCGAGCAGGGGCAGGGTGGCAGCTCCGTGCTCCAGGTGGTTGGGGCAGGCTGTGCCTCCAGCCACGCCAGGCAGCGCAGGCGGTAGTTCACCCGGCCGCGGCTGTCCAGCCGGTACAGCCACAGCCCCCGCACATCTGGGGGGGCGACAGGAGAAAACAAACACATCGGAGCTGCAGCGAGCACCAAAACCCCACAGGGGGGTCCTGATGCCATCCGTCCCCCCCACCAGCCCCGGACCAAAGGTGCCGTACCGGTGCCAGAGCTGCGGTGCTGGTTGGGTCGGTATTTAACAGCCGGTGGCTGCTGAGTCAGCTCGTTGTTTTGGGCATACCCATCGCCGCTGCGTAAAGAGAGCGGGTCTGGGGTTAGGGTAGGGCTGGGGTCTCCCTCCCACGTCCCCCATCACCACTGCCTGCCAAGCAGGAAGGGAAAGGGCTGTGGCGGGGCGATGGCGTGGCACGGAGCGCCCGGCGGGGTTCCAGGCTGGGGCTTTGGGGGCTCCGTGGGTTTTCCTGCCAGTTTGCAGAGAGAGGGTTGAAATGGGATGGGGTTAGGTGAGGTGGGAGCTGGGCTGTCCTGGGGAGGAGGTGCCTTGACGGCCCCAGCACGGTGCAGGAACAGGGGGTGTCCCAAAAGGCAGGCAGACGCGGACGCACGGCACCTGGAGAAGCCGATGAGCACGTTCCCGGCTGCCAGCCCGGCGTAGTCCCACCGCATGCCGCCGTCCTGGTACAGCAGCAGGGCGAAGGACTGGTTCCCGTCGGTGGAGAGCACGGCCTGGTACGTGCTGGTCTGCGGGAACCGCAGCGCGCCGTTAGCACCCCAGAGCCTCCCCCCCCCCCCTCCCCAAAGCGCAGACCGAGGGTGCAGCAGGATTGAAATGTAAAAATACATCGTGGCCTGGTGTGGGGCTGGGCAAAACCAAGGCGAGACCCCAGATACCCCATCCAGCTGGGCTCTGCCATGCCCCACCCGTCGCTGGTGGCTGTCCCCTCTGTCACCTGAGCATCGTCCTGCTGGGACGGGTACGCCGGGGCCTTCTCCCACGTCACCTTCAGGGTCCATCTCGCCGTGTAGGGGGTTTTCAGGTATTTCTCAACCTTCTCTTCCACGTCACGGACGAGGGGGTCTCGGGTAGAGCCGAGGGTGAGGTACTCCTGATTTTTACAAGGGGGGGGGGCGGTGGGTGAGGGCTGGCGGGGGGCACTGGGATGTCCGGGTACGGGTCCCTGGTGGCCCTGACCTGGTACCAGGTGGTGCCGACGCCGCGCGAGAAGTCGGCGTCCTCCCAAAACACGGCCACCATCGGCAGCGCCTCGCGGCCGCTGAAGCCCCGGGCAGGCGGGTTGGGGTTGGAGGGGACGGCGTTGTCCGTGGGAGGGAAAATGATTTGCCCGTTGTCTGTAAACTGACCAAAATCACCCATTGGTGGGCAGTTCCCCTTGGTCTGGGGGGATTTAATCCCTGCTCTGCACGTGTGCAAGCAGAAAATGTCTATTTTAAGTTGGGAAAAAATAACATTCAGATTAAATTAGGTCTCTGTTCCACTTGTGTGTGTGCGTGTGTGTTTTATTTTCCTATGGAGCTGTACATCCCTCGCAGACACTCACGTAGAGGGAGTCACGCAGCGCCTTCCCGAAGGGGAACCCGATCTCCGGCTTGAACAAGGGGGAATTAAAATCCACCGTCCTCCGGACCCACTCCCTGTCACCTCCCTCTGCGCCGAACGGGTACAGGGACACCGCGGGGCCTGGGACGGGCAGGAGATGGATGGAGAAGGTTAGAAACGATTAACTTCTGCCCCTGCTTCCTCGCAGCCAAGACAAGCGTGCCCTCGTGCCGTGGGATGCAATTTTAGGAATGGCGAGCCCCTCCAGAGAGCCGTCCCCCGGGGTGCCCCCGCCCGCCCCGATGCTGTCACGGTTTTTTAACCCAATTTGGTCTTGGGTGACTCAAGCAGGGCTCGCATCTGGAGGAAATGAGCCACTGCGGTGACTCCTCCAATTTTGGGCTGGAATGCCGTGAATAAGGAACCCGACGCGGTGCCCGGCACGTCCTAAGGCAGCGGGGGGGGGGGGGGGGGGGGGGCTCTGTGCCTGCGGATGCTTAACCCTACAAACCCCGCTGCCTCCCGGGTGGGGCTGGGGCAAAACGTGAGCAGGTACTTTGGTGACTTTGCTCACTTCAGCTGTAAAAGTTAAGGCAAAAAAACATGAAAAGGAGAGCTGGGATGGGGGAGGGGTGCAGGGTTTGGCCCCTGCAGTGCTGAGCGGGGAGCTCGGGCTGCACAGACGGGGCTGAGCCCCCCCGGGGCTTTGGGGCTCTTCCTACTGTGCCCATGGTGCTGCGCCAGCCCCCAGCCCCCTCCTCTTCATTGCCTTGAGGAGGAAGAAAATCGACTTACCGAGCCCGTGGCTGGGCTGGGGCTCTGTCACGGGGTGTCTGTGGCTGGAAGTGGTGTGAGCAGGCGTCCTCGCTGCGGTGGCCGGTCCCCTCTGTGTCCCCAAAGCAGGAGCTGTCCCGGCGGGGCTGGTGGCTGCTGGCGGGGTCCCCGCGGCCAGGCTGGGCACGGCAGCAAACGCAGGGCTGGCATCGTGGCTCGTCACCCTGCCCGGGGTGACGGGGACATCGTGGGTGACCGAGGGGGACCGGGTGCTGCTGGTGGCCTTTGCCATGGCAGATGTGGTGTGCTCGGTCACCACAGGGGTGTCTCTGCTGGGGGAGCCAGCTGGCATTTCGGTGTCGCTGGAGGGGATGGGGACTGTCCGGGACGTGGCTGTGGCTTCCCACGTGCGTGTGCTGGCAGCGCTCAGCGAGGGCACCCCAACAGAGGGCTTGTCCTCAGCAGCTGGCCTGTGGGTGCTGCTGGTGGCCCCGGTGGGTGGCCCAGGGGTGACACGGGGGCCGTTCAGGGCAGAGGTGCTGCTGGAGGCACTGAAGGAAGGTGCTGTGACCATGCTGGGATTGGCATCGCTTGTTCCTGCTGCCGGACCGGTGGCACTGGTGCTGGGTGTCACAGAGGATGCCACCACCGCCAGACTGGTGTCCCCAAGCACAGGAGGGGACATACTCACGTCTGGCTCCGCTGTGCTGTGACCGAGGGCAGGGGACGGTGCTGTGACCAGCTCTGGAGCTGCGGGTGACACCGTGCCTGTCCCTGCCACAGGGTTTTGGCTGCCCGGTGCATAAGGTGACACCGGGGTGTTCCTGACGGTGCCTGGCTCAGCACCCCCAGCCACAGGGGTGGGCAGAGTGGGAGGCAGCCCCACGTCCCCCGAGGTGCCCAGGGATGTGTCCGTGCCCGTACCCCTGCCCACTGCCGGCTGAGCAGTGCTGTAGCTGTGCTCCTGCGTGGCCGTGCCGGGCTGAGCAGTGCTGCTGGCTCTGGAGGAGGGTGACACCGGTGGGGCTGTCCCCACGGAGGTGCTCCCGCTGCTGGGTGTAGCTGTCGGGGCATCCACAGCAGGGCTTTCATGCGGGGCCGAGCCTGGCGCTGCCTGCGTGGTGCTGCCGTCTCCTGCCGGCCGGGACCTGTCCCCGGCTCCCTCGGTGGCTGTGGTTTGGGCAGGCTGAGCGGTTACAGGCGGGGGATCCTGGCTGCCCGCGGTGGTGCCGAGGGGCACGGCTGTGTCCGGAGATGGGCTGGGGTCACCTGTGGCCGACAGGGCTGAGCGACTGCCCCAGGGGGCCAGGAGGGGAGAGCTCGTCGGTGGCTTGGTTTTGGGGACGTTGGTTCCCGGGGTGGATGGATCTGGTGATGGCCCGGTGGTGACGATGACATGGCTGGGAGCTGTCCCCGCTGGGTCGGTGCCCACACCCGGGGACGCTGTCCCCACTGCTCGCCTGGCGGTGCTACCATTGGGGCGGGCAGTAGGGACACCCAGTGCAGGCAGCAGGGTGGCTGGGGACAGCGGGGACGTGTCTGATGCCACCTCCGGGGGGCTGCTGGATGGGGACACCCCCTCTGCCATCCCTGCGGTGGCACTGCTGTCCCACGGGATGCCTGCCCACGGTACCCCAGGGGTGCTGAGTGTCCCGGGCACCGCCGAAGCACGTGGGGTGGCACTGGTGCTGCCCTCCCATGCCATTGTGGTAGGATCACTGCTGGCTGGCGGTGCTGTCCCCAGCTCTCCTTCATTAATTGGAGTTTTGCTAACGAGGGCAGCCGGCTGGGTCCCGGTGCCATACTCCTGGAGGGAAGACGTTGGCTTTTCTCCATCCACGAGGGACAGGGACGTGCCCACGCTGGGGCTGGCTGGAGGGGATCTGTCCCCGTCCGCCTGTGCCGTGGTGGCCCTGGGGCCTGCAGAGGAGGTCCCAGGGGAGAGGTCACCACCCGGCAGTGACACAGCAGGGGCCGTGCTGGGGACCTGCCCCGTGTCCAGCTGCATTGGGGTGGCCTCGGTGTGCAGGGCGGCAGTGCCCGGGGTGGCTCCAGCAGCAGTGGCCACCAGCTCGGCCTTTCCCAGGTCTGGAAACGGCACGGTGGGGATGTGTTCTGTGGTGGTGACATCCAGTGCCATGGCTGGTGGTCCCAGGGCTGGTGCGGTGGCACGGGGACGGGTGGCAGGGTTGGATCCGAGCAGCCCAGCTCCAGCAGTGCCGGGGGCTGGTGTCCCTGGATCCTCAGCCTCGCTGACAGCAGCAGTGGCAGGAGGAAAGGTGAGCGCTGCTGAGGGTGCTCCTGGGGGGGCTGCAGGCAGTGGGGTCCTGGATCCTTCTGTGGCTGCGTGAAGGGGAGTCCCGGTGGCTGCTGGCATGGTGGGATCTGTGACACGACCACCCAAGGCTGCTGGTGGCTCCACGGTGTGGCTCGTGTCCCCAGGGGAGGCCGGCGAGACGCTGGCTGCTGTGGCAGGAGGAGAGGTGGCCGTGCCCAGCTCTGGCGTGGCCTTTTGGGACGGGAGCGCAGTGGTTGCGTGCGGCTCAGTGGGGCTCTCGCTGATGCTGGGGGGTGATGTCCCCGCGCTGTGTTCAGCACCAGATGGCACGGTGCTCCTCGCTGTCCCCAGTGACCCCTCTGCAGTGACAGCGCTGTAGGGCTGCGCCAACTCACCGACATCGGTCACTTTGCTCGGGGCTGAGGAAGATGCTTTTGTCCCCAGCACCGGTTGAGCAGCAAGGACAAGTGGCACTGGTGGGGACAAACCTCCGCCTGGTGCTGGGACGTGACCTGTCAGCGTGCTGGCACCACCTCTAAGTGCTTTGGGCACGGTCCCTTGCTCTACAGGGACGGCTGTTCCTGGTATTGGCTCTCCAGCGATGTTCTCCAGGCCCCCGGACACCGCCAGAGCCTGCTCGGGAGCAGAGCTGCTGCCTGATGGCACTGCTTTGCCCGTCCCCTTCTCGGTGGGGACAGGCGGAGCTGGGGACAACGCGGCTGTGGCTGGCCCAGCACCGGTGAGAGCCACCGTGTGCCCTGCTGGCACTGGGGACAGAAGCTGAGGGGTGGCAGGACCTGGAGGAACACTGGGTGGATGGCCACCAGGGTTTGGGGAGGAAAACTCAGCCCCTGCCTGGGGAATATCCCGTGCTGACAACCCCCCAGGGAGAGCTGCTGTGCTGGGGGACTCCTCCTGCTCCTTGCTGGGGCTCGTGGGGACCCGTACTGCTGCCACCATGTCACCTGCGAGGAGGGACAAGGCGCTCCTACCTGCGCCCGGCGGTGTGCGCGTCGCGCTCGGCAGGGCCGGGACGAGCTCCCTGGCAGGCGGGGACCTGCTCCGAGTGGCGTTACCTGAACTGTCCCCGGGGACAGAGGGCTGCTCCGGAGGGCTGGCTGCGCTGCTGGGGGACACCTGGCACACGCCCAGCCTGGCCACGGTGGGTGACACGTCCGGAGGCAGCTCGGCGCTATCAGCCGCGTGGGAGGTGCTGCCCGGCTCTGCTCCTGCAGCCCCTGGCAGGGTTTGCAGGTGAGCGAGGGCAGCACGGGCAGGCCAGCCCTTTGCTGCACCGTGGTTGCCATCCCTCCTCCCCACCGTGCCCCACTGCTGCAAGAAGGTGTCCCTGTGCCACCAAGAGCAGCCCCGGCACCGCAGAAGGACTAAGACCAAGAGCGAGGCGGACACGCGGTGCTCGTGCCTTCCCCTTACACAAATCCCCCGTCTGATCCACGAGCTGATGGAGCGTGAGCACCAGCACTGCACACCGGGGAACCGGGGTCAGGTTTGGGACTGCTGGGTGCCACCGTCCATGGCTCCAGCGACCTGACCCCAGAGCCTGTCCCGCGCCCCCGTTGTGGACACACAGAGCGGCCGGCACGGTCACAGCCCGTCACCCCTAACCCAGATGGGATCGGCCACCCCGGCACTTACCCAGCAGGACCCAGAGCCCCCAGCTCCAGAGCGGCCACCAGCACCCCATGGTGTGGCAGTGGCAGGCTCCCGGCGTCGCTGGCACCTCCCGTGGCTCCCGGTGTCCGAGGGGAGTGATGCAGCGGGGCGGCCCCGCCGGCAAGCACTGCCCCGTGCCAGCCCTCCTCCTGCTGCCACTGAGCCACGTGCCCTGCCCCGGGGCACCGACAGCTCCCCACTCCTAGGGGGTGGCCGTGCCCCAGCCCTGGAGACGTGCTGGTGCTGGGGGACACCCCTGGTCCTTGCTTTAGCCATGGGGAGGCTTTGGGATCTTACCTAGGGCGTCCCCATGGTTGACACCCCAAGGTTGGGGGCATCTGTAGGGTCAGTGACCACTGGGGGCTACCCGCTGGGCTGTAAAAGGACACGGGATGATGAGAGGGGCTGGGGTCCCCAGCACTGCTGGGAGGGGGTGCTCCCCCCAGCCCGGCACCCACCCCTCCCCGTTTGCTGCCACGTCCTGGCCACGCTCGGCCGGGCAGCCGATAACCCCTGGCACCCGTGGGCTCGCAGCCAAGGAGGAACAAGGAAGGGAGCAGCTCCCACCGCCTCGGGGTCCGGCGCTGCTTAACCCTTCCCCACCCCGGGGGCACGGCATCGCCCCCCCAGGCCACGCAGAGACCCGGCGGTGCTCATCCCACCCCTGCCCGACACCCACGGCCGTGCCCTACCCCAGCGCACTGATGCTTTGCTGCTCGGGGGCGATCCCTGCTCGTGCAGCCCCCCAAAAACAAATCCAGCCCTGGATGCTGCACAAGCCCACCCGCCCCAAGGGGACCCCGGCTGGTAGGGGGCTCCCTGGGGATGGGGGCAGCGCATGGGGCACCCCAACTTTGCCCCCGGAGGCGCGGGGTGTCGCGTTAAGGGCCGATGACCTTAACGGAGTCCTTGCGTGCAGGGGGTTATCTGCCCATCGGAGTGCATCCCACTGCAAACACCCACGCAGATCCGTGCCGGGGGGGGTTGTTCTAACACGGGCTGGGCCGTCCCCTGGCTCGCAGGTCACCTTACACCAGGGGAAGGACGGCGAGACTCACCCCGGCGTGCAACGGCCCCCCGGACCTGGCAGGAGTCGTTAGGGTACAGAAATGTTTGCTTCTTCGCAGGGCCTGTTCCAGCTCCGGGATTTTTAAGGGGGGGTGGGGGGGGGGGGGGGAACAGATCAGTTAAGCGGTGCGCCCCCCCCCCTTCAACGACACCCCCCCCGTGTCGATGACATGTCGTGACAGCTCTGGCTGGGGAAACTGAGGCACGGGAGAGCCCCAGCTGCCTATCCGCAGGTGTCCCCCCAGCAGCACCGCCCCCAAACCTGCCCGTCCCTGGGGAGCAGCGGCTGCCAGGGACCCGTGGCCAGAATGGGGTGACTCGGGGGGACTTCTCCACCACCTCCGCATGCACACAGAGCAGAGGACACCCCAGGGACCACCACGTCCACCCCCCCCCCCCCCCCACACACACATTCAGGTGCTCCAGCACCCGGAGGGCTTGGCCACCAAGGTCCCCCCTTGGTGCGAGGTGGCACCTGGGGGAGCCCAGCTAGAGGGGGGGGTCCGACACATGCTGGGGGTGGATTAACACCGGCACCCGGCTTGCGGGGTGCCAGCCCCCCACCCACGTCCCCGGCACCTGGCTGCGGCTCGGCGGTGCCACCCGGTTGCACAACGCCCCTCGTGTGGGTGGGGGCGACGCAGGGCTCGCCGCTCCCTGCCCGGGCATGAGTCACGAGCAGGCTCCCGGCACATCTGCCGCGGGGCGCGGGGGCGGCTGGAGCCGCGGGGAGGGGAAAGGGGGGGAGCCGGGGTCGTGCCGTGGGGGTCCCCCCTCGGGGGGTGCCACGGGAGCACGGCTGCATCCCTCCTGGGAACGCGCGGTGTCCCTCTGCGGGGGGCTCAGGGACACCCCGGACCCCGTGCGCTGGCAGGGAGGAAGCCAGGAGACGGGCACAGGCACCCTCCTCCTCTCCATAGAATATTTTATATATATATATAATATATATATAATATATATATTAAAATTACATTTCTCTTTACAAAAAACAATTCAACAACAGGCCAGGGGACGGAGCTCATCTCTCAAGCCAGGGCGCAGGCAGCCTGGCACAGGGGCTGGGGTCTTCCCAGACCCTTTTCTGGGGTGCCCCCGTCCCCCAGGTGGGGCTCAGTGCAGAGTCCAGCAGCGGGTGGTGCGGATCGGGGTGGGCACTGCGCGGCGGCCCCGCGGCCGGGCGCCTGCTCCGGATCCAACGCAGCTCGCCTGGTCCCCGCTGTCACCGCCTGCGAGGGGAGGACGTGAGATCAGGAGGGGGGGGGGGGGGCACGGCTGGAAGCCCGAGGGCAGCGTGGCGCGGGAGAGCCCCCCCAAACCACCCCCAAATTAACTTACTTCTGCCGGGAGGAGCCGCAGGGGTCGAGGAGGTGGGAGCTGGCCTGCGCCAGGTTCCAGTCGAACATCTCCAGCACCCGGTGGCACTCCACGCGGGACTTCAGCCCCAGGCAGAAGAGCTGCTCCACCTGCAAGGGGACAGGGCGCGAGGACGGGGAGGGGGTGGCAGGGGCGCTCCCACCCCCGCGGGAGCTGGCGTGGGCGCCGCGGCGTGCCGTACCTTCAGGTACTGGATGGCCCGTTGGACGTTCCAGCCGTGGTTCTGCAGGGCCGCCTGGCACTCCTCCGTGGTGACGCCGTGCACCATGTCCTGCACCTGGGGGAGGCTGACGGTCACCGCCTGCCACCAGTCCCCGGGCAGGGGGGCCAGGGGGACAGCGGGGATGCCCCCTCCCATGACTCTGCCCCCGGCTGGGCACCAGCACCGGGGAGTCAAGGTGGGATTTCTGCCTCCTGCGCTGGGGTGCAGATCCCCGGCCACCTCCCTGTGCCCAGCAGGGACGGCCACCTTCCTCCCCCTCCATGGGGCCAAGTCGTGGGCAGGGTTATTTGGGTTAAAAGGGTCTCCCATCCCCATTTTGGAGCTGCTTTTTGCACGTCTGGGGACCCCTCGCAGCCACCCACTTGGGGACTGAACACGGGGTAGGGATGGCTGTTGCCCAAGTGACACAGCAAGCCCACGGCCACCTGGCCAAAGGCCACCGCGTCCCCGGGGGAAGCCGCTTACCAGCCGGATCTTCTCGGAGGGGCGGTAGCCATCCGGCCCATCATAGACAATCTTCTGGAGGCTGCAGGAGGCTTTCACCAGGCACTTGGGCCCGAGGTTGCTGTTGTTGGAGGAGAAGTTGGCCTTGTAGTCCGGCTGCTGCTGCACCATGGGCCGGACGGTGGCCGTGGTGACCACGCGGGACGCCGGCGCCTCCTCGGGGCTTTTGGCCTCCTTGAAAAACTTCTCGTACTTGTCCAGGTAGGCAGGGCGCTCGGGCAGCAGGTAGTAGTGGGTGCTGCTGACCTTCTGCCCGTCCTTCACGATGGGCAGGATGCAGGGCCCCTTGGAGCAGTCCTTGCCCTGCGCCTGGATCACCTTGGGGGTGGCGTATTTGGGGTCGAGGGCGAAGCTCTGCGTGGTGGGCATGGGTTTCCCCGGCGAGGTGGAGAGGCAGGAGCAGAGGGCGCCGCGCTGCTGGGGGGAGCCCACCTGCAGGGCCATGGGGCTGGGGGTCCGCGAGGTGGGCTGCGACAGCGGGTCCCGGGGGGGGGATCTGGGGCGGACGGTCCTCCTCGCCCCCCGAGGCTGGGGACAGCTCCCCCGACCAGCGCCCGGGCTCGTTGCGGCGCAGGGGCCGGGGCGGGATGGGGACGCGGGGTGGGATTTGGGGTTTGTCATCTGCCGGGCAGGCGGCCGGCCCCCGGGGCACGTTGAACCTCTTCATGCACTCCTGCTGCAGCTCCTCGAAGATCTCGGTGGTCTGCGTCAGGCTGGGCTGCTTGGCCTCCTTGGGGGGCAGGAAGAGGTTGTCCTCCAGCCCCGCCGCCCGCTCGCCCTCGTCCACGAAGCCGTAGTTGGTCTCGCCCCGCTCGCGTGCCCTGGGCAGCCCGGCTCGGCTGCCCCTCCGCCCGGGGGGGGCTGTTGATGGAGCACACCTCGAAGTCGTCCTCGTCCTGCGCCACGTCGTCGTAGGCGGGCGGCGGGGGCAAGGGCCGTGCGTCCCAGTCCACCACCGGCGTGGGGTGGAGGGGTCGGGGCAGGGCTCGCGTGGGGCTCTGCGGGGGGGGTCTTGTCCAGCAGCGAGAAGGCCTCCATGGCCAGCTTGGCGAGGGAGGGGGCCGTCAGCTCCCCCACGGGCGAGGGGCTGGCGGGGGGCACCTCCTCCCCGAAGTCGATGAGGGTCACCTCGCCGCTCGCCGGTCCCTCGTTGGGTGGCCGGCCGGGCTGCCGCTCGCCCACCTTGGTGCCCGGCACGCGGGCAGAGGGCTTGGCCAGCCGCAGACCCTTCCCCGGGCCCGGCTTCTTCAGGCAGAGTTTTCGGAAGCCAGACGACAGGCCCTCGTCCTCCTCGCTGACCGGGTCGTAGGAGGGCTCTAGGATGTAACGGAGAAGGCGGTGAGGGTCCCATCGTGTCACCCACCAACGTCCCCAACTCCTGCCCCCAGGTGGGGACAACCCTCCTTGGGAATGACTCTGGATCCCAACTGCCCTCCTTCCCAAAGCCACGGCGAGACCCCAGCATACAGAAAGCTCCCCCAGACCCACGGCATGGCGGCGTCGGCCACCCCCTCACCCCGCTCCCACCTTGGCCAGAGCGATGCTCGCCTTCCTGGGGCAGGATCCGGGGGGAACAGGGGGTGCACCCGAGGTGCCCCTGCCCTTCCCCACCCCCTGGGACCCTGCCCTGTCTCCCCCTCACTCCACGGCCACCCCAGCGCATGCCACGCTGCAGCCATGCCCGGTCCAGCGGCACCCGGGTCAGTACCGGTGGCGGGTGGCCCCTCGGAGCGGTTAGTCCCCGCCGGTCCCTCCAGGGAAGACGTGCGAGGAGGGGGACAAGCCTGGAGACGCCCAGGGGCAGGCAGCACGGGCGGCACCATCTCCCCGGGGACGCCTGCCCTGGGTTTGGAGGGCTGGGGACGCGTTCCTCCGCGGGGAGCAGAGCCACGCCGTCACCCGCGGGTGCCCGGCGGTGCCCGTGCGTGCCGGCGAGGGCAGGGGGCTGCCCCGGGCGAGAAGCACACAGCACGCCCCGAGTACCTTGGAAGAAAGGAGCTAAGAGAGAAGAGAGGGGGGCACGAGCAGGGCTGGCGGCTCCCAGAACAGCCCGACTTACTCGTAAGCAGGATTGAAGGCTGAGGCGGGCGCGGAGGCGGCTGCCCTGCAGGAGAAGAGAGAGCCCGAGAGCAGGGGAGGCGCAGGGGGAGCGCGGGGAGCAAGCGGCAGCCGGGGCGGTTGTTAGCGGGGGCGCGGTGCATGCTTCGTGTCTCGCTCCAGCCGCTGCTGGCCGGGAGCAGATGCCTGTGGGTGCCCCCCCCAGCTCCCCCCAGATCGCAGATTTAGGGGGTTGGTGGCACTCGCGCTGTGTCTGACCTCCCTCCCCGTCCGGGGGACGTCGTGGCTCCGACTGCGCTGAGCTGATCTCCCCCGCAACGGGGAGCCCTGCCCCGGGAGGGGACGAGGGGCCCGGCCGAAGGCCAGCGGGGCAGAGTCCAGCCTGGCGGGGCTGGGCAGAGCCGCCCACACCGCTGGCACGCGCCGTCAGCCCAGCTCCCTGCCACCCGGGGCTGCAGCAAGCAAGTGGCAGCAGAGAGACAGAGCGGAGGGGACAGACGGAGGGACAGATCCTGCCCGTCACCCAGGTGAAAGGGCACAGCTCCCGGCACGGAGAGAAGGGACTTTGAGCAGCCGAGGGGCTGGAGGCAAGGGGTGCAGGGGGAAGGCTGCTTACTTTTAGCCCTTCCTGGAAGCTGGGTGGGTCTGGCAGCAGTCAGGTCCACACCTAAAATGTCAGGAGGGTCCATGGGATTTCCCAGGTACAGCCTGCGGGGAGAGAGAAGAGCGCCGCGGGGGCTCAGCGGGGCGCCGTGCAGGGCCCCCGCGCTCCCCACGCTTGCAGCACGTGCTCGGGCGCACGCTCGGCACACCCCCGCCTACGGTGGGGGGCTGCTGGGGGGCGAGAGGAGGAAAACCTGCCCCTTGCTATGGGATGGGGACACGGGGAAGACCCCACAGCCCCTCCACCAAGCACCGTGCCCCGCAGGGAGACCCACATCCCGCTGCGAGCGCCATCCCCGTGACTACTGGGATGCACCCCGAGAGGCTTTTACCTCCAGGGCACAGCCCCCAGGTGCTGTCCCGGTGCCACCCATCCCCTCCCCAGCTCCAGCACCCATCCGTGCACGACGTGCCACGCACACGAGGCCCGGAGAGCCGCGGTGCCGCAGCGGGGTGCTGGCGGGTGCCGCGCGCGCCCAGCCCAGGGCACGGCGGGAGCAGCGCGGCGGGAGGCCCGGGCGAGCCGTCGCAAGCCAGGCGTGGTGAGGCAGGGAGCCGGCGGAGCCCCAAGGCCTGGGCGTGTGCCGGGCTCGGTGCGTTCTCCGCGGCCCGGACGGCACGTACCCAGGGCGCGTGCCCACGCAGCGGGGCGCGGGGAGGCCTGCCGGGGCACGAGGCGCGTCGGCGCACGCGCAGCGCCGAAACGCTCCGGGGGGCCGCCGGGACACGGCCCCGCAGGGACGGGGGCAGAATGGGATCAAGAGTACCAGCGGGGCCGTATCGGCTCGGGGTGCCAAACGGCCACGGGGATCGCCGTCCCATGGGAAGTGGCGAGACGGGCGCGGGAGCTGGCTCGGCCCAGAGGGAGCTTTCCAGGCTTGGAAATCGTACCCTGCCCCCCCCAAACAGCCCTCCCACGGCCCCCCCAGCCCCAATGCTGGCGGAGAGCCACCGTGACCCCACAGCGAGCCAGCGCACCCTGCCCACAGCTTCCTGGGTGCTGCGGCACCCCGGGGTGCGGGGTCTCGGTGCCCGGCTCCTGCCAGGACACGCTGCATGATGCCCGGCCCCTTTTTTTTTAGTATTTTGCTTTTTAAGAGGACACACACTGTTAGAAGCATGCGGCCGGGCTGCACGCTCACACCAGCTCCCCTCCAAGCACACGATGCCCCAGGACACCCCAAAAACGTTGGCAGCCACCTCTGGGGGGACATTTCCTCTGTCCCCGGGCAGCAGGGGTGCTGCGAAGCGCCGAGGGGCCACGGGGCTGGGACAAGAGGCTCCGTGCCCAGCCTGGCCCCACGCTGCATCACAAGCAGCCCCACCAGCACAGCTCCACCACGACCCCCCCCGAGCTCCCCCCCATGCAGCGCCCGACCCCGTTAGCGAGAAGAGGCGAGGGAGTTAGTCAAGCTGCGGGGACCCTGCCCAGAGCCACCAGCCCCAGCACACCAGGGAGGAAGAGGAGTTGTTTTTGTTTAAAGGGAGGAAAGCCAAGCTGTGGCTGGCTCCCGTGAAGGCAGGGGGGGGGAGGCAGGGGGGCGCAGAGAAGACAGAAAGTTTCTTACTCATCAATTTTATCGGGAAACCCCCAGCACTGCTGCGGGTTGGTGTCTCCATGGCCTGTGTGGATGAAGCTGTTTTTAAGCGGCTGGCTGATGTCGTGGGCCGACAGCCCCGCCACCGAGGTCACCGTGTTTCGGGGGAACTGGCCCACTTTTAGGGTCCGCTTATTCTGACCCCGCCACCAGTAATTCTCGGCCCTAAGGAACAAAAAGGACCTTCGTTACGGACGGCCTGGGAGGACGGCGAGACCCCCGGGGTGGCGGTGGGAGCGGGGCACGCGCCCTGCCCCGGTGACACGGGAGGAGGCAAAGTGACTCACCCCGGGTCACGCAGGCAGGCGGTGGCACAGACGGGGAGGGTGCCCGGGATCCTAACCCCGCACCCAGGGCGTGCTCTGCCCCCCACCCCGCACCCTGGGAAGGGGTCAGGATCCGACCCGCCGGGGATGTGGGGGATGAGGAACGGAGCTCCCCAAAGGACGTGCCCCTTCTGAGCCCTGGGTGGCGCAGGACACGCAGGAGCCGTGGGGTGACACCCGTGTCCCACGCCACCGGGGGCAGCACAAGCAACGGGACCGGTGCTGCTGTCCAAGCCCAAACATCCCCAGTCCCCGTGGGGGGGAACTGAGGGGACCACGCTGAGGGACGCAGGGCTGTGGGGTCTCCCTTGCTTCCTTTCTGTGTTATGCTGGAGCCCTGCGTGGGGTGACCCTCCTGCAAGCAGGCTGGCAAGGGCAGGGGGACCTGAGCCGTGAAACCCCCTGGGGCCACCCCAGGGCAGAAGCAGCCTGGGGGGACACGGCCACCGCCAGGGGTGGGACAGGGCAGTGGCAGAGCCCTGCCTCGGCAGGGGACAAGAACAGCTAGGGCACCCCAGGAGGGCACCCCGAGCGGCACCCCCAACCTCTCCCCAACCCGCACCCACCACGTCCCCCCTGCCCCATGCCGGGGGACATCGAGGGGGGGCTGCCTGCTGCCCGCGAGGCCGTGCGGAGGGTGGCACTGCCGCCTGCGGTGCCAGCTCGGCGAGGCTGGCACGGGCCCCGCGGTTTCCTGGAGTCACCTGTGAGTCACCCGCGGCCACTAGCTCAGCCCTTTTCCTGTTTACCTTCCCCGCTCGCCGCCAGCCAGCTGCATTACTCAGCGCCGGGACCCCTCGGCGAGGCCGAGCCCGAGCCCGGCCAGCACCGGGCACCCTCCCTCGCCCGCAGCGTGCCAGGGATGGCGGCGGAGAGGGGCCGGGGGCCGGGCCCCCCACCCTGGGAGGTCTCCCCCGCTCTCAGCAGCACCCCGGAGGGATGCTGAGGCCAAGCTGGTCCCCTCTGTGCTCCCCCAGCCCCGCTGCTCGGACCCCCGGCACAAAACGTCTCCGTCCCCCGCCCCAAAAGCCGTCCCCCCTCGTTCCCCACCCCGCGGCCGGCTGGGCCCGCGGGGCTCTCAGGTAGGTCCCGCTGCCGTGTGCACGGAGCCGGGGGCCCCTTCCCCTGCCCACACACACGTACGCACGCCCGGCGCTCGTTCAAACGACACGCAGGGGCTTGAAAAAGGGGTGGGGGGTGTTTACGGCGCCCCGGGCGGCCTCCCCGGGGCCGGATGCGACCCCCCAGGAGCCCCCCGCCCGCCTTCCCCAACACCCCTGGGGAAACTGAGGCACGGGGCGAGGGCTCGGTGCTCCTGCCTGTTGGGGCACACCGGAGCACCGGCACCCGCTGCGGGCCCCATTACCCCTTCCCGCACCCCCAAACCGTGCCCGCCTGGGGAAACTGAGGCAGGAGAGGCTGCAGCCCAGCTCCTCCGGCACCCACAGCCCGTGCTCCCGGCACCACCAGCAGGGCCAGGGCACCCCGCCAGCGTCCCTCCCCGCCGCGTCCCAACCCGAGCGGTTCACCTGGGGCGAGCGCAGCCGGGGCGAGCGGCGGTGGCGGCGGGGCCCCCAGCCCGCCCGTGATGCACCGGGGACGATGTGCGCGCTCTGGCACGGCCGCGCCGCCCTCCGCCGCTCCTTCCCTCCCTCCTTCGCTCCGCCGACGCCGTTTCCCTTCCCCTCCCCTCCCCTCCCTGCAATTAAACCACCGCCGCCAGACCCTGGGCAAGAGTCATCGGCAGCCCGGGGAGAAAGCTGGTCCCTCCAGACACACAAATCCGGCCTGATTCACCTCCGGGCCGTGACGAAAGGCAGGGATCTGGCCCCGGGGGAGGGGGGAGAGGGAAAGCAGCTCCTTTCTCCTCGCCTCCCCCCTGCCACGGGGCCACCTGGGGTGCTGGAGCACTGCGTGCCACCACGAAGGGACACTTTTAGGGGTGTCCCCTTGCTGTCCCCGAGCAGCACAATAGGGCTGGAGCGGGGCAGGAACCCTCAGGGTGACACCACTCCTAGGATGGGCACCTGGGGACAAAAAATCCCCCCCAGAACGAAGCACGGGGTCCTGGGACCCCCGGTTTGAGGGGAACAAGGGCACCCAGCAGGGACGGAGGAGCCGGTAAGCCAAGCCCGCGGTGCAGGCAGAGGCCACGCCACGGCGGCACGGAGCGCCCGGTGCCCCTGCGGTGACGGTGGCACGTCCCCGCCACTATCAGCAGGGAGCGGCCCCGCTGCGTGCGGCCGCCTGGCAGGCGTTTACCCGGGGCAAGGCCGGGGCAAAGCAACAAGTGCAGTGGGGTGAGTCAGCGGGGACGGGCGGCACGGGGAGCCCGGGCGGCACGGGGAAGAGCCACGCTGCCCGCGAGCACGGCGGTGGCCCCGTGTCCCCAGCTGGGATGTCCCCATCAAGGGCGCTGCCCGTCTGTGGGGTCTGCAGCCAGGCGTGCCGGAGGGGGAGCAGAGCCCCCCCCATCCCCACCCCGTCCCTACCCCGATTCTTGGGGTCCCCCATCCCCATGCAGGCTGGCACGCGCCCCCCCCCGCCGTGCAATACCTGCCCTCGATGACGGTGATGATATCGTTCATCTGGATGTGCAGCTTGTCGGGCTCCTCGAAGTCCTGCAGGGCCCTCATGTCGGTGGGCTGGGCCTGGGGGGGACGGGGACGAGGTGAGCACATGGGGACACGGGGACGCAGCACCCCCATGTCCCCTGCTTTGGGGTCAGGAAGCCTTGGCAACGGGCACAGGACCGAGCCACCCGCTCGGGTACCCTTAACTCTGCCTGTGCTCCAGCACAGCTGATGGGAAGGCACCAAGGACCCCAAACCCACCTTCCTTCCCTCCCTCTGGCCCGCCTACCTCCATCAGGAAGTCCCGCAGGGCCACGAAGGTCGGCCGGTCCTCGGGTTTGTGCGCCCAGCACTGCAGCATGACGTTGTAGACGTCCTGGGGACAGTCCTCGGGCCGCGGCAGCCGCTCGCCCTCCTTGTCGATCTTGTGCAGGATCTGCGGGGCAGGCAGCGCCGTTACGGGGTGCTGGGTCCCCGCTGGGCCTGGGGGTGCTGCGGGTGAGGGTGCCGGTCCCACGGGCACCACGCACACCCACCTGGCTGCCGTTGAGGCCGATCCAGGGCTCCTGCCCGTAGGTGAACATCTCCCAGAGCGTCACCCCGAACATCCAGGTGTCGCTGGCGTGGGAGAAGGTGCGCGTCTTGAGGCTCTCGGGAGCACACCTGAGTGAAGGACACCAGCATCAGGAGGGACGGGAGCATCGGGAGGGGTTGGGCAGAGCCCCCAGCTCCCCTTCCTTGGGTGTCAGCACCCTGGGGGGCTGCCCTCGGCTCCCCGGGCTCACCAGGCGAAGGGCACCTTGCGGTGCTCCTGCATCACGTAGTGGTCGTCGTTTTTGGGCAGGGCCCGCATGAGCCCGAAGTCCCCGATCTTGACCTGCTCGTTGGAGGCCAGCAGGATGTTGCGGGCGGCCAGGTCGCGGTGGATGAAGCGCTTGGACTCCAGGTAGGCCATGCCCTTGGCCACCTGGATGGCGTACTGGCACAGCGTGGAGATGAGGAAGTGGCCCTGGTTCTTCCGCAGACGGTCCAGCAGGGAGCCCAGCGGGGCCAGCTCTGTCACCTGGGCCGCGGGGAGGGGACAGGGGGGTGGTCAGGCCAAGGACACGTTATCTGGGGGTGCTTTCCAGCCCCGTTACGTCCCCAGTCCCGGGGATGCTGGTGGAGGACTTGGGGCACCACTTAGAGCTCACGGTGCCCTGTAGGATGGGATCGCTGCCTCGTGGGGCTCGGCGGTGGCAGCAGCCATGGGATGGGGTCAGTCCCGCTGCCCCCCCCGCACTCACCATCTTCATGGGGTGGGAGAGCACCACGCCGTAGAGGCGGATGAGGTTCTTGTGGTCCAGGGAGTGCATGGCGTTCACCTCGCGGATGAAGTCGTCCAGCACCTCCGGCTGGCTCAGCACGTCCGTCTTGAGGCACTTCACGGCCACGTTGAGCTACAGCCAAATAACAAAAATGAAATAAACCAAATACAGCCACGGGACCGGGCACGACACCTTCCCGGGGGGGGGGGGGGGGCTCCCCGTGCCCAGACCCTCCTCCCCCACACCACGAGCAGCAGCGGCGCGGGCGCGCGGCCCCTCACCGTCTTGCCGGCGGGCGTGCACCACTCGCCGCGGCGCACGACGCCGAAGGAGCCATCGCCCAGCTTCTCGAAGAGCGACAGGTCCCGCTCCCGGATCAGGCAGGTCAGCGAGTGCTGGCCCCCGGTGTCCGGGGGGGGGCGGCGTGGGCGGCTTGCGGAAGGTGCTCTGGGGCTGGGGGGGGCAGCTCCGACTCGGGGCGCTTGCCGCTGAACACCTGTGGGGCGCAGAGGGGTGTGGGATGGGGGCGCGGAGGCACACGGGGACCCCAAACCTTCCTGCCTGCCGGTGGGCACGGCTTGCCTCGGTTTCCCCTTCCCATAATGGTGATATCGGTGCTCACCCAACCAGGCCACCCCCATCCACCGCTCGGTGTTTGGGAGCGGTGCCAATAAATGGCCTGCACGCAGCACGTACGCTCTGGAACCTAATGATGACCCCACAGCAGCAGGCTCCACTCCTCCGGCTGCCTGCCTGCCGAGCCACGATTCGGGATGGAGGGAGGGAACAGGCCACCCCCCCAGGAGCCCAGAAGGTCCCCGGGCACTCCTCGGCCGCACGATGTGCCCGGGCAGCAGGCCAAGAGAAACCTCCAGCGCGGTGACACATCCCCACAGCGACGTGGGCCTTGCAACACGCGCTGCTGCCGCCACCGCCACCCCGGCTGCCGGGCCCTGACACCCGCCCTGCGCCGGTCACCGGCCCGGAGGGGACAGGGATGGGCTCTCCTTGGGGATGGGCTCCGCATGTCTCTCGTCCCCACCGGGCCCAAGCACCGGGAAGGGATGGATGGGGTCCGTCCCAGCCCCGGCTCACAGCTGGGGGATGCTGGCACCTGCGCGGGGGCCGGGGCAGGCATGTGGCCGGGGTGGGAGGTGGTATTTCTCGGCCCGGCACGAGGCTGAGTCGCCTTCTATTAAAAGCCCATCCCGGCCCCGGCTCGGCCCAGATGAGTCACGAAAGGGAGAGGCCACGACCCAGCGCCCAGCCGGCAAGCACACGGGCGCTTTGGGGCTGGGGGGTGCCCAGGGGTGCAGCACCCCGGGGGCACAAGGGGCACCCGGGCGCATCCCGGGGTCCCCTGCCTCGGTGCTGCGGGGCACTGGGGCAGGCAGGGGGGACACAGAGCGGGGATGCTGCCCACGGAGGCGGCTGAGGCTCTGCTACTAATTAGCTCTGAATGAGTTTCCTGGAAAAAAAGAGGCAAATCACGCGAGGGGAATGAATTTCCCGACCGCTGTCCCTAGCTGTGAAGCAACCCGTGCGGGGCCGGGCAGGGTGACGCCACAGCGGGGGCTTGTGCCCCAATCCCTGCCAGCACCGGGAGCACAGGGCTGGCCCCATCGCCCTGCAGCACCAGGAGAGACGGGCAGCGAGGGGGAAGGAGGTGGCAGAGGGGCACACAGAAACCAGCTCCTTGCACGGGGCCGAGGCAGCACCATTCCTCTGGCGTGCCTCAGTTTCCCCGTCACACCCTCCCTGCCCCTCTCCCGGCCGTACCTTGCTCATCCAGGATTTCCTCTTGCACATGGCTTTCCTCCGCTTCACCGCCTCCCACAGCCGCCGCTGGCCTGCAGGACACGGGGACTGTCACCGACACGAGGGTCCCGTCCCCAGAAAATCCCCTCTCCATCCCTTGGGACCACACGTCCCCCTGGGCTCCCCCAAAAACGGGGCGCAGCCAAACGGGGGGATCTTGGGGCAGGGGGACGTACGCACCGGGGCGCCCCATGCCGATCTTCTCCAGATCCTCATTTTTGACGTACTCGAAGTGGGAGAGGCGGGTGACGTTGAGCTCGTCCCGGATGCGCAGGAAGTACTGCTGCAGCTGCAGCTCGGTGAGCAGCTCCAGCAGCCAGTCCGTGCCCTCCTCCGACTGCATGCTACAGCTCAGCTTCTGCCGGACACCGCGCCTGGTTAGCGGGGACCCTGCCTTGATCCCCTCTGTCCCCCAAGGCCCGTCCCTGTCCCGCCAGCCAGGCACCTGCGGCCCAAAGGGGCTGAGAGCTGGGGCTGGTCCCTGTGCCAGCAGGGACAGGGGATGTGAGGGACATGTCTCCTATAGAGCAGGACCCCCAGGGAAGGGCAGGGACCCCATCTCTGCCCCATCGTGCCACAGCCCCGCTGAAGCCAGGCATGGAGAAGGGTCAGAACCCGAGGCATGGCATGGATGTCCCTGATTCCAGCCCCGTGCAAGGGAAACTTCACAACCCAGCACCTCGTAAGGGACGTCCCGCGCCCTGGCACCACACGTGCACACGGGGCACCCCACACACTGCCTGCCAGGCTCCCTGTGCCCAGCTGGAGTGGCTGACAGCAGAGGTGACAGCTGTCCCCAGCAGGGACAGACCCCTCAGCACTGCCTCAGTGTTCCCTCGGTTCTCTGCACACCCAACAGGGCTGGGACAGGGGCACAGACCTGTGGCTCTGCCACGGGGTGGTGGCCCCGTGCCGGCAGCCTCAGGGAAGGGACAGATGGGGACACAGAGCCATGAGGGTGTGGGGGACAAGGACGGGGTCCAAGCAGCGTCCCGGTGCTGCCAGCATCGTCCCCTGCAGCTGTGCGAGGCACGGGGCCAGCTCCCAGCAGGGATCTCTGCATCCCCCCCCAAAACGCACCCCTCGCCGCATCGCGCCCCTGCCCGAGATTGCAGCCGTGCCGGGAAGGGACCCAGCTCTGCCCCCCGCCCCCGAGAGCCGGAGGGGACGTGGGAAAGCCCCCAGCCTGGCCCCACCACGGAGCAGCCCCCTCCATCCCCTCCTTTCCCCCGGGAGAAGACGTGTCCCCCCCCAGCCCCTTCGCCCCCCTCCCCTCGCTCTCGGGTCCGCGTCACCGTGATCCCAATCCTCGGCACGGGGCTAAAAATACGGCGGGCGCGGCAGGCGGCCGGGCACGGGGCACGCGGGGGCACCCGCGGCACAAGGAGCCCGGCGGCTCCCAGCACGGACGGGGCCACTTGGTCCCCTGCCCATGGGCACCGGCGGGGTGACGGCCACTTACTCGGTAGACGCGGAAGCGGACGAGGAACGGGAAGGAACGGCGCAGCGTCTCGAAGCGTCGCATCCTGTTTGGCCGGCCACCGGGCAGGCAGCCTCGTCCCTGGAGCCAGCCTCGCCCGGGGCACTGCGGCCGCCCGCACGCCTCCGCTGCTCCTCCGGGGGCACGTCCCCTGCCTGGTGACGGTGTCACCGGGGCGCTGAGCGCTCAGCGGAGCCGGGAGAGCCGTGGAGGAGTCATGGTGGTTACAGCCTGGTGGGTGACGGCGTCCTGCTGGACCCCGCGCCGCTCTCCGCTACCCGGGCACGGCCACCCCACAAATCCCCGGGGCGGGCAGGGGGCTCAGCACATCCCCGCAGCGCCGGGGCTGGCTGCAGGACGTGGGGCTGTCCCTCTCCTCCTCCTCCTCCTCCTTCCTTCGTGCTCTCCAGCCTCTCCTTCCCAGCCGTGCTGCCCTCCCCTTCCCGAACGCAATCGGGCCGGGGCCGGACCGGAGCGGTGGCGTTGGCGTTTTCCGAGCAGCGGCCGTGGGCTCGCTCCTGGCTTTCTGTGGTGCTCCCCCCTCGGCCAGCAGCCGGGCATCGACCGCCGTCCCGGCCCGGCTGCCCGCGCAGCCCGTGTCCCAGGAGGGTTTATTTTAGCTGCGCGTTGGCCCGGCGTTGGGCCGCGAGCCCAGGGGGCCGGGCTCCGATCAATGTGCTGCTTTCTCTCTTGTTCAGCGGGCGCTCCGGCAGCTGCACCGCCTGGGAGACCGGACCCCCGGCTCCCATTGCCATGGAAACCTCGCTCTGGCCTTGGGAAACGTTCCCGGGCCTCAGTTTCCCCCCTGAGGAAGCGAGGAGGGAGGGGAGACATCCGGCCCCGCGCTCCCAAAAGGAGGCGGCAGGCACGACGCCAGGGTGATGGGCACCGTGCCGCTGCTGCCGTCGCCCCCGTGGGCCCAAAGGGACGGCGGGCGTGCTGCCGGCCCCGCAGGCCTGCGCCTGCCTGCCCGGGTGCCAGCCCCTGCAGGGTGCTGGGGGAGGTGGGCACAGGCCCCTCCACGGCCACCGGTGTCCCGGGGCTGGCTCCCATCCCCGCTGGGGCCGGGGCCAAGGGCTGGCACCCGAACACGGGCGCGTTGTCCGCCGGCGAGCTCCCCGGGGAGAACAGCTGGCGGTGCCGGCAGCCACGGCGTGAGAGAGGAAAGACCCGGGGCGCCCTCCCACTGTGCCTCCCCAAAATCTCCAGTGCCGGACCCCTGCTGCAGCCCTGACTGTGCCGAGGTGCTCAGGAAGGGGACGGGGCAGGCGGGGAACCCTCACTGTGCTGGAAGGGCATCCGCTGTGGCACCCGGCACAACAGCCCCATTGAGTGGGCACAGCCGGGCACGGTGCCCTCGGCACCAAGCTCTGCCACGCGCCGGCTCCCCGGCCCGGGGGACACCGGGGACGCGGGGGATTCACTGCCCCACGCTGGTGCAAGGCTCCCAGCAGCCGGGGGCAGCATCCGCACTGCCTCCGGCACCCCCAAACCCCAAGAAGGCTGCCCAGGTCAGCGCAGTGCAGCAGGCAGGGCCTGATCCTGCACAGCGAGGGGCTCCAGCTGAGCTGGGGAGGCTCTGTGCCTCAGTCTCCCTCCCGGCATTGGGCCCACACATGCAGGGGTAGCGCTGCAACCTTATCTCTGAGACCAGTGAACGGAGTGTGACGGTGATCCCTGTGCCAGCACCCCAGCGGGGTTTGGGGTCACTGTCCCCAAAGGCTGTGGGACGCAGACAACAGCCCCCCAAAACCCAGGATACTGCACAGAGCCACGGCGCAGGGCGCACGGGGCCGGGTAGCACAGTGCAGCCAGGGAAAACGGGACCCCCCCCCCCCCCCAGCCCAACCTGCAGCTCGGGGGATGCACCCTACGTGCACACACACTGATGCGCAGGCGGTGCCGACTCTCACGTGCGCCCCAGGACCACACACGCGCGCTCCTGCAACCACACGCACCACGCACACACCCCGACACGTGCACGACCGCAACCGCACCACCGCCGCCCCCCCGGCGCGCGTGCTGACGGCGCCCAAACACATCACCTCCGCGCGTCCCCCCCCCTTCCATCACCACCACCACCCTCCCCGCAGCTCCCCGCTGTGCCCGGGCGCACGTGCGCAAACACCCCGAGCCCCGCGGCAAAGCCCCCGGTGCTCCCCCTGCGCCCAGCACCGCCCGCACCCTGCTCCCCGTGCACACACATCCATCGTGCCCGGGCACCGTGCGCCCAGGGGCACCCACCCGTGGCACACACGTCACGTCTGCCCGCTGGCACCCGGCTCACCCCGCCAGCCACGCAGCCATCGGCGCATCGCGCACACCGTGCACGCCCTCCCGAGGCGGCGCGCGGGGGTGCAAACGCACCCCGGCTGTCTCCCATGCTCGGCGCTGCCCGTGACGGCACCCCGACATCTCCGTCGACACCCCCAGCACAGACCGGTTACACGCAGCTTTATGCCCCCCCAGCTATGCCCATACCACCCACGCCCCCCTGCACGCATCATCCATACGTGCAACCCCCCCTTTTCCACCTCCCCTGAGCAGGAGGTGCCCGGCGTGCGCAGATCCTGTCCCCACGCTGGACCCCTCCCCAGCATCCATGCACCCCTCGCTCTCATTTGGGGAAACTGAGGCACGGCAGCTGAGAGGCACCAAGGCACCTGCCAGCCCCCTTCATGAGGGCGAAGGGGAGACTCCCAGTTTGCCCAGTGTCACCCAGGGCGGGGGACACGGGTCCCTGCCAGCGTGGACAGCCACCAGCCTGGCCACCGGCCGCCCATGCCGGGCACCGTGCCCGCCCTGCGGCAGCCCCTCCGTCCCCAGACCTGTGCCAGCACCATCTGAGCCAAGCTCCTGCCATACTCCGAGCTGCATCGGGAGGGGACAATATGTGCCACTGCGGGGACACCTGGGTCCCCACCCCAGCTCTGCCTCCCTTTTCCCCCCAGCAACGACATTCCTGCCCCCATGCCTCAGTTTCCCCAGCAGGCGGGAGCAGCCAGCCCTGCTCATGGCTCAGGACAGGGGCGCAGCCATGCGGGGCGGGTGCTGTCCCCATGCCACCCCCACGGCCGGACGCCGCAGGGCCCCGACACAGAGATGCCATGCAGGGGAGCGTCGCTACGAGCCCCCACCCCACCCCAAAGCACAGCAGGACCCTGCACCTCTCGGGGACACACGTGCCACCGGATCCCCACGCTTCCCCCCGCACTGACCCGCCGGCATGGCATGCCCAGGGTGACGTCCTGCTGGGGGGGCCGCCCGTGGTGCCCACCGCCCGGCCGCGGGGCTCGCAGCCCGGTGCTGTCCGAGAGGCTGTGGGGCAGGGGGCCGGGCATCTCCTCCTCCTCCTCGGCGCTGCTCAGGCGCTGGTAGTCGCATCTCTCGCCCATGGCTGGGGCCGCGGCGGCGAGCGGGGGGCTCTGCGGAGACGCCCGCGCCTGCCTGGGGGCGGCGAGGGCTGGAGCCGGGCGTGGGATCACATGGCAGAAAGTTGCTGCAGTTCCGGAAAACAGCGAGAGGGTGAAGGTGACCGCGGTGATGGAGGGAGGGTGGCGGGGGGGAATGGATGCGGAGGGGAGGAGGAAAAAACAAACAGAAAAGGGCAGCCCCCTGGGCACCCGTCCTCACCCCGAGCCCTGGCATCGCCGCCTTCCTCCCGGCTCCGCTGCCTGCGTGCCCGCTGTCCCCCCCCGGCTCCCGAGCGGGGAGGAGGTGGCATCGGTGGTGGTGGCATCGCCGCCCGCGCTGGCGGCCCCCTTCTCCCCCCAGCCCAGCGGAGGGGAGCAGCGGGGAGCAGCGCCCAGCGGCTGCGGCTCTGCGGCAAGCGGGGTGGGGACGGGGGCAGCGTGCCCCCCTGCGGGGCGCCCACGGGGGGCGAGGGGACGGGGGGAGCGCAGCATCCTCAGCATCCCTCCCGCTGCGGGCACCCCCGCGCCGGCGGAGGGGGAAGGGATGCTCGGGGAAGATGGCTGCTCCGCAGCGAGCCGGCAGCGGGGCTGCGCGGGCGCAAGCTCAGCAGGGCAGGGAGCACGGCCGGGCCCCGGTGCGATGGGGTCCTGGGGCTGGGGGGGATGTGCCGGGAGGATTTATCCTGAGATCAACGCTCTCGCCACCCTTATCATGGTGCTGGGGGTGTCCTGGATGATGCGTCTGCCTGCAGCCCTCCAGCATCAGATGTGGTTCCAGGGGGTGGGAAGCCACCCGCTGGATGAGGAAGCGGGATGGGGACCTGTCGGCGTCCCATCGGAGCCGCCCCCGTGCCCTGACACCGCCTGGCTGGATGGGGGCTGACCCCCCCCGAGCAGAGCTGTGAGCATGGGAGGAGGCAGAGGGTGGGGGCCCTGCAGCCCCCCCCGCACCTGTCTGTGCTCAGAGGCATCACACAGCCCCTGGGGACCAAAACACTCCTGGTGCCAACACCGCAGGGCACGATGCCCCATGCCATCCCCCAGAAACACTCCTGTGTACCCCCATCTCCCCCCACAGCCACCCCATTATTCTCCCCTTCCCCCCACCATGCATCCAAACCGCTGCCTGATTTGGGGGTGACACCAGGTGACACCACCCCACCCAGTCCCCCCACACCAACCCGGCTCCCATCACACCCCACATCCCGGGGGGGGGCACCGACCCCGGGGGGCCGTAGGGGTGGGTGGGCTGCGCCCCGGGCAGGCTCTCGGCGGCTCCTCCTGCCATACCACAGAGGTGAGCTCAGCCGCCGAGCCGAGCCCGCGGGCGCGGGGCGTGGGAGCAGCCAGCCGCCCCCGCGCGCGGCCCGCCGGCGTCACCGCGCTGGCACGCCGCGGGCCGGTGACTGACGCACGTGCTATGTATGCCACCGGCCCTCCGGCCCCGGCCACGCAGCACGTCTCTGTCCCCCCCCCACCCCATCCCACCCCGACATTCGCCCAGTGCTGGGGGAACGGTGCGGCGGGGGGTCCGTGCCCCGTCCCCGCAGGGTCACCTCGCGCATCCCGGCCAGCCCCAGGTGACACGGGGTGGGTGGCACGAGCCTCTGGGTGTTGCGCTGGGGACAGAAACCGTGCCAATCCCAGCACCACGGACCCTTGGGTGCCAGCTCAGCCAAAACCCAAAGCATGAGGTCTCCAGAGCAGGACAGAGAGCATGATGCCCGTGATTCCCACCAAACCCACGGCCACTGAAGCCCCCGGGGCGGTGACAGCCACGGTGACCACAGGGCGTCCCTGCCCACCGCAGGGACACCAGATCTCCCCAGCCCTCCAGGCAAACCAGCATCCCAGTTTGTCCCCGCATCCCTCTCAGCATCCCCGGGGCGCACACAGCAGCATCCTGCCCTGCGCCCACGCTCTCCCCGCTCACAGCACCCCGGGGAGCATCGGGGCTCTGAAATAGGGCAGCCCCCCCAAGGGGGGGGGGACGGGGGTCCCCGCTCACCTCCAGCGCATCGCCCCCCTCGCCGTCACATCTGGCCGTGCTGGGGCCCGCCACCCCGCCTGCCACCTTCCTGGTGGCAGTGTCACCTGGAAGTGATGTCACCGGCAGCGGCACGGCCGCGGCGCCCCGGGCTGGCTCGCTCAGCCCTGGCGGGGCCCAGGGGCGGCCCCAAATTGCACTGACAACACTCCCCGGGCCGGGCTGCTCCGGCGCAGGCGTGTGCGCTCACACGTGCAAACACAGAGCACGGCGCGGCAAGGGATCGGGCTGCCCGCCTGCGGGATGCTGCTGCCCGTGCTCCCTGGGGACCCCCCGCTGCTGTGCCACCCCCGTCCCCTCCACATCTCGGCGAGGAGCCTCCATACCGGCGTGCGTTTCGCCTCCGGCACCCGACGCAGCTCGCTGGGGTGTCCCAAGCAGCCGGCACGGAGGGACGGTGACACCCGCGGCGGGGGCGGACGGCGAGGACGGGGCGCCAGGTGCCCCAGTGTGGTGCTCTCCGTGCCACCGGAGCCCGATGCCATGGCCGGATCCTGCCCCAGCGCGTCCCCTCCTCTCCGGGCAGCGATCGTCTCTCGGAGCCTGCCCGGGAGCAGCTGCACCCAGCGGTGCCCCCCCCGCCCAGACAAAGCCCGGTGCAACCCCAATCCTCTCCCTAAGCCTCTTTCCTCTGGTAAATCCCTGCCGTATGGCGAGCAGTGGCGGCACAGGCAGCCCTGGGGCGGGCTGAGGGCATGCTGGGCTCCCAGCGTGGCTAGCAGCCTGCCCGGCTGGACCACGAGCCCACACACAGCCCCGGTAGCCCGTCGCACCTGGGTGGCTGATCCCCATCTCTGCATCTGCAGGAGGATCTGGCGCGGGATCCCAGGGATGATGGAGCAAACAACAGGGCCAGGTGCGTATCCTGTGCCGCCCAGGGTGCATGGAGAGGGGCAGGGGGCACACGCGACCCCCTGGCCACCCCCCATCTCGCCCCCAGCTCCGTTTGTCACCGAGCAGGGCAAGCACCGGGCTGGTTTAAGGGACAAACCAACCCTGCTTTGGCACAAAGAGGCAGGAGAGTGGTGCAAGCTGGAGGAAAGGGCGAGGACGCATGCAGCGACCGTGTTGCCCGTGGGCACCCCCGAGCACAGCCCCCCCCCAGCACCCACCTGGGCCCCGTGCCCAGGGCAGCGCCAGCAGAGCGTGCGGCTGAGCCCGGCATTGCCACGAGTGGGCACGGGGCTTGGTGTCACTGAGCACTTGGAGGGACACCCCCTGTGCAAGCCAGCACCCCAACACAAAGCTGGACCGTGCCCAACAGCCCCCGTGCCGATCCTACCTGGGCCGGGGTGGCCGTGCTGCTGGGGTCCCCTGGCAGGGCTGCTCTGTGTCCCGGTGTCCCCGTGAGCCCGGCGGTGACGCAGGACAGCGTCAGGGCTTCGCCCGCGCAGCCATGGCAGGGCTCCGCTCACGCTGGCCGCAGGGTCCCCTGGGGCCAAGCAGGAAGGAGACGTCAGGATGGGATCCAGCTGACCCCGCACCCGTCGCCTGCCCCAAACCCTGTGGGGGTGGAAAACCAAACCCGGGGTCCGGTGGGAGCCCCCCAAAATGCCCACCTGTGGCTGGCAAGGCAGCACCCACGGGCACCCTGGCCACGGAGCACCAGCCTCGTGCATGGGGGGATCTGTCCAGCTGGTGTCGGGGGCCAGCGCAGAGCTGGAAATGTCACCCTGCACCCATGGCCGGGCTCCTGCTCCCCTGTGAAGGAGCTTACCGGGGCCCCGGGGAGGGGCTCAGCACCTCTGGGTGTCAAGTAGGAACATCCAGGAACCCCTGACCTGCCCCAGCACCTGGCCCTGGGAAGGGACGGTGGTTTGGAGCAGAGCGGTGCCCTGGCCAGACCACTGAGCATCTGCTAGTCATTAGCACTAATTGAAGGCAGCCTAATTGGCCAGGCTGCAGCATGGGCAGTGCCCCCTGGGGCTGCTCAGCCAGTGCAGCAAGCTGAGATCTGGGCACGTGGCTGCAGAGGGGCAGCCGGGCACCCCACGGGGGACAGGGCACCCAAGGGACCCTTCTGCATGGTCTCACCCACTCCCGTGGCACCACACCTGCAGGAACCGGTGGTACTGGTGTGGGAGGCCCAGCTGCTCCCCCCTGCAGGCACAGCCTCCCCCGGCACTCCTCCTCCTCCTCCTCCTCCATCCATAGCAGCTGCAGCGTCCCAGCGCCGCGGGGTGAAGGCGCTGCCCTGAGCCTTGGGACGCTGCCGAGGGCTGCGGTGGCGGCAGGGGGAGGAGGGAGGCTTTCTCCCTAACGCTCCCCGGGGCTGGCACCCCCAGCATCAAGGGTGCCCGTGGGTGACTGTCGGAGGCAACACAGCCTCCGAGCCCTTCCCAAATGGAGCAGAGGGCAGAGATGCCTGGGAAGCTTCCCCCTGGCCCTACACCCTGGGTGCACGGGGGGAAGCTGCTCCCCCTTGTGCCCCCCGAGCCCCGGGGGAGCTGAGTCACGGCTGCCGCCCCCGCGGCCTGCCCGGGGCAGCGGCACAGGAGAGCCGGGCACCACCGGCAGCCTCGCAGCCGTGGTTCCCACAACGCCCCACCGGCACCACGCCCCACGCTAATGAACACCGGGCTAACGAGGCCCGGGGTGGCTCAAGGGGCTGCTAACTGGTTGCGCAGCCCCAGATCCCGCTGGAGCGCCCCCGCCTGCGCCCCCAGGCAGGGGTTGGGTCGGGTTGGCGAGCGGGACCGCGGGATGGGGTTTTACCTGCTCGGGGGCTCCCTAAAAAGGGTTCTGGAGGAGCAGCCCCCTCATCCCACCCGGCTCCTTGTGCACACCCTGCGCTCAGGTCGAAGTTTTAGCAGGCTTTCCCAACACCCGATGACCTTCGCCAATTTTCCAGCACGGGTTTGGAGGCAGGGACCCGGCACCGCGAGGGCACCCACGGCGCAGGGTGGCGCGCCGACGCCGCAGCAGCCCGGGGAGCGTGGGGCAGGGGGAGAGGCAGTGCCGGGGCGGCACCACGGAGGCAAGCGCGTGGGGAAGCGGCAGCGCCGGGCTCTGCCTCGGCCTGCCCGGCCCAGACAGCCCGGCCCTGGCGCTTCCCCGGCCCGGGGCATGCGGGAGCCTCGGTGGCGGCTGCGGGCAGGGACGCTGCCCCGTGCCCAGGGTTGCTGCGGCTCCTCCAGCCGGCGGGGCGAGGGGCACAGGGCCGAGCTGCTGGCTGTGGGTAACTGGGGAGGCTCCAAACCCGTCCGGAGCTGTGAAGCCGGAGAAGCAGCAGCGAGAGGATGGCAGCAGAGCAGGGTTCCTCCTGCTGGGGAAGGATCCGTGCCGAGGCTGCCAAGAGCGCATCGCCAGAGTTAACTTTTAGAGCAAGCAAGAAAAAGCGAGCAAAAGAAAGCGTGCTGAGCGCTTCGGTGAGAAAAACCTGCCCCGATGCGGCCAGAGGCGGACGTGACGGGGACGCGGAGGGTCTCCGTGCTGCTCCCAGCGCTGCCAGCAGCGCGACGCCCCCGAGACGCGGGGCTGTGCCCGGAGGACAAGGGTCCTCTGTTCAGCCCAGGGAGGAGGAAGAGCAGAGCAAAAGAAAAAAAAAAAAAAAAAAAAAGGAATCCTTCCCCCGGCTTCCGCTGCGGGTTCAAACACCAAACCTCGGCAGAGGGGAGCAGGGGGACCGAGGGCGAGCATCCCTGGTGCCTGCTGCCGGGATGCCCGCAGTGCTGCAGGGCACGGTGCCAGCACTGCACCTCCTCCGCCAGCAGTCCCGGTGCCCGTGTCGCCCCTTACCTCGATGCTCACGGCCGTGGCATCCCTCGCCGGGTGTCCGGTGCCGGTGTCGCGGCGTCAGGGCGAGGAGGGCCGCGGGCGGGCGGCATGGCGGGGGGCGCGTTTGGCGGGGTCTCCGCCTTCACACCCTGGCCTGGCGTCGTCGCGGGGGCCACGTGCCGGGGGGCTGCTCCTGCTCCCCGCGGTAGTGCTCGCCCTCCTCCTGCACCCCACCCAGCGCCTCCCCTTCCTCCTGCCGACCCCTGCGCACCCACCAGCGGGCTCGCCCTGGGGGGCTGCCGCTGTCCCTGCGGGCGCCCCGCTCCTGCTGCGCCCTGCGGCTCGGGCCCTGCTCCTGCCGCGCTTTGGGGCCGCGCTCCTGCACCCCGCGCCCACCCGCCCGGACCCTCCTGGCCCCGGGGCTGCCCCCCTCGGCCCCCCTCGCCCTCCGCACGCCCACCCGAAGCTCGCCGGGGCTCGGCCGCCCCCTGGGAGCCCCCTGCTGCTCGCGGGGGCGCCTCAAACCCGGCGGGGGCTTGGTGCCCACGGTGGGCACCGGCCGGTCTCCGCGCTCCTGCAGCCCTGCGCGCACCCCCAGCAGCACCCGCTGCCACTGCCCCGGCCGCCCGGCCCCTCCGCCGCCGCCCTCCGGTGCCCTCCCGCCGGTCACCAGCTCCTGGCCCCGGGCTCCCAGCCCCGCTTCCTGCACCCCCTCCGCCAAGCCCCCCGCCTCCTGCACCCCCGGGGCCACGCCGCCGCCTTCCTCCACCCCCGGGCTCAGCCCCCCGCCCTCCGCGACCCCCGGCCCCCGGATGGTGCAGGCGGCGCCCCCCGGCCCCGCACGCTGGGGGCTCGGCTCCGGTGCCCGGTTCGCGGTGCCGCAGCCCCGCCGCGGCCTCTCCCCCTCCCTCGGCTGAGCGCCCCGCGGGGCCGCGCCGCACGGCCCCTACCCCGCCGCGGTGCGCGCTCCCCGCCGCCGGGGCGCGCTCCCGGGGCGGCGCGCTCCCGCCCGGCCCCGCTCTTAAAGGAGCCGCGCCCCCGGCTTTTACGTAACGGGAAGGAGGGGGGGGATAGGGGGGTGAGGAGGGACGGAGGGGCAGGGACCGGCCGGGAATTGGCATGAGGGGCAGGGGAGGACAGCCCAGAAACGCCCGGTGGAGCTTCCCTGGAAGCCCCCGAGCAGGTAAGGCGAGGCTGCAGTGGCTGGGTGGGGGGGGGAGCTCCAGGGCAGGGAGTGGGGGTAAGGACACAGCGAGGGGAAGGGCTGGGAGCCACCCACGGCAGCCCCCAGTGCACCGCTGCACGAAGGGGGAGCAGGAGAGGTCTGGCCTCCTGGGACCCAGCCCTGGCCAGGCACCGCACTGTAAGGCCAGGACAGGTGGGAAGTCCCCCACCAGCAGCCTCCTGCTGTCCCCCCAGCAACCCTGGGCTGCTTAGAGCCACCACGCTAGGGACTCGAGAGAGGAGTCAGGCAGCAGGCCTGTAAAGGGGAGAGGGGCAGAGGAACTCGCATATGTTATTTTTCCACTTCATTGCTCAAGCCCTCACCCCCATGACCTGTTGTGGGACAGGACTGTGAGCACACTGAGCCAGGGTGATAGTCGGAGCTCACCTGTGTCCGCACCAGCCCGACAGCTTGGCAAGAATTCACAAGAGGAGTTGAGTTCAAGCTTTACAACTTTATTTGAGCAGACAGCAGGTAGCCCAGAAACAGACATTGCACCCCACACCACGTCAGATGCCAGGACTGAGCGAGGTGTATCAGCACCCCAGGAGTCATGGCCGTGGTGTCTCCCGCCTAGCCAGGGTTTAATCTTCCTCTGCTGGTTACAAAGCACACGATAAAGTCCGACACCAAGATGCATGCAAATGCTACAGCAAAGACTCCTAGACAGCATCTCTTAAATGCCACCTGGAGAAGTGCCACTAGAAAACAGTAACACAGAGAGCGCTGCACACAAGCCTCAGAGACAGCAGGGTACCTAAAGAGCTAGGAGTTGCATAAGCCCGGACCTAAGGCTTCCAGAAAGACTGATGAAAATCCAGAGTGTCTGTGTCCCCCCCCCCACCCCCCCCCGGTTAGTGAGGGCTAAGCTTACTAAAACAGACACAGACTTGTCCTTGCCCAGTCCATGTGGAGTCCCAGGTCTCTGCCCCAGCTGAACGTTTGTTACCTCAGGGGCACTTGCTTTGACGTTTAAAAGCCAGACCCAACTTTTTTTGCAAAGTCCAGGGCTGGCTACAGCCAGCTGCTCCTTGGCAACGTGCAGCACAATGCAGTGGTGTCAAACAGCAACAGTGCTCAACGTCAGGTCAGGGAGCAGGGAGGCACCAGGACAGAGGTACCAGCAACTTCCCTCATGGAAACCCAGGAGGCAAGGCTGGGGCTTTCTAAAGAGACCTGGGGAGGGCAGTAAGCAGGCCCCCGGACTGCCAAAGCAGGCCAAGTTCTTTCTTTCAGTAGTACGCTGACCTAGCTAGAGCAGCTACCTGAGCCCTCTAGGCAGCAACCAGCCTGAACCCTTACATTCACCTTTAATTCACCGAGTCTTTGGAAGGGAGTTCACTAAATGACAGAGCACACAATCTATCTAGCCTAGCTTCCACTAACATTCAAACACCAGTCTCAGGACTGGGGGCAGGAAGCCACTTCAAGACAGCACAGCTACGAGAAAGTTCAGCTTAGAGAGAAGGCAGAGTCTAGAGAAGCACACAACAGGCTGAAGTTTGTATTTGCATCACCACAGGAGAGTGAGAGAAATATGACTGCGGGAAGTTAATCCATGTTAGATACTAACCATCCAGCTTTGCAGATGACATTGCATGATAAGCATAAAACAATTATGGGAAACACTGTCCCCGATAATTACGTACACCCATAGTGCAACATATGGAGGTCACTGCCTCCGATATAACACTGTGGTAGGCAAAAACTACCTTGTTCTTTACACATTATGGAAGACACTGCCTCCGATAATGTCAGTTAGGTTTCATGATACATAAGGTACTGGAAGTTTGCAGGAAGCTGCCATTTAAAACTGGGCCAATGCCTAATCCAAGGTACTTTGCGTGTGCTGCAGTGGGTGGAGCAAGAGCTACACAATGAGCCCTGCTCAGGGTGCCTCTGCCCCTCCGCTGCCAGGAAGGAAGCTGTGCCCCCTTGTGGGGAGCAAAGCTGCCAGGAAGGGGGGAGAAGAGGGAGTCCTAAGCCCAGAGAGGCACAGGCACCTCGGGGGAGCCAAATTTGTAGTATTTGAGTTCCCACCCAGGTTTTCAGCATTTCAAGGATTGTTTTGAAGTGCAACCCGGAGGTTTGTTACCAGGTTTGCACCATCAGGTTGCTTCCAGAGGGGCGTTTTTGCCACAGAAAGCTTAATTGCTAGTTTAAAAAAATATTAAAAGAAATAAAAGTAAATAGTTGGGGGGGCTTGTTTAGATTATTTTAAATGCAAAGTTCCAGTATCATGTTTGATTGTAATAGCAGATGCTGCTTTATTCAAAAACGACAGTATAACTGTCATAATTATGGAAGGCACTGCTTCCGATAATTATCTTCTATAAAAAAACCACACCATTTATAGTGAACGCTGTCACTGATAAATAAATAAACAAATAAATATCTCAGTGCCAAACAAGAGCCATCCTGCAAAAATGGTATCAGCCAAACAGTGTTTGGCCAGCAAGAGACTCGATTTCGCAAAAGGCCCCAGCACAGCAAGGTCTGAAGCGCCAGTCCTGAGCCATTTCTCAATGCCGCAGCACTCACGGAGGTGCCGACTAAGGATACAAGATGGGCATTATATAGTCTTTGGGTTATCTTTCCTGGGTGCCGAGACCTGTCTTTGCAGAAGCCTCCAAGATTTCATTGGTGCCTGCTGTTGAGAAAAGGCAGGCCGGGCACTTCAGAGCTTGCTGCTAATCCAGCACTTACAGGCTAGTAGTAAGCTGTTGTAGTAAGCTGTTTTACTCAAACTATAGCTTTGTGTCTGCAGCTCCCTGGACAGAGAAGAAATCCTTACTACAAGCTACAAGCAATAGAGGAATCCATTCCCTGTTCTGTCACCACATTTAGGAGGCCAACGATAAAAAATGAAAACGTGATACGGTACCTCCCCACTCAAGGTACCAGTTCAGGATTCACCTGGGCTGTTAGTTCTCATATATACCAGAGAGCAAACCCCACAAAGCAGCCGTACACGATCGGGTTGGACTATGGTCAGATGGGAGCCTGGTCAGAAAAGATTTCATGGAAATTTTAGTACCTGCTTTTAAACTGCCTCCTGTGAATTTATGAGGTGAGATTTAAATTTTATCTTCTACTTTGGTCAAAAAGAGATCTGTTGCCAAAAAAAAAACCCTCTACAGAAAAATAATGCCATGTTAGGGAGTGGGTTTCCTTAATCCTGTACCTTAACCAGGTGTTTGCTGTGTCTAGAATGTGTTGTCTGTATTCCAAATATCACCCTCTAACGCATTGGCAGCCCCTTTAATGGTCCAGGTCGCCAGCGCCAGCTGCTCTCTCAGCATGTTCAAATCCACGTCGCTCCTGCTGGTTTTCAGCAGCTGCAGATGCTCCAGCAGACTCTGCAGGGTGTGGGAGCCTTTGCCGAAGAAGATGTGGCGAAGGGGAGCATCTTTTGGCGAGAGATACGGGGAGAGGAAGTCATACTCCACCTGGAGCAGAGGTGCAAACTTCAGGTTACTCTCACTTCCCAAGTATTTGTTTCCTGATCTGTCCCATCACGAGCCCCCAGCCTCCCACCTCCACCCAGCCCTTTCCTAGAGGAGCTCTGCACAGGCCAGATCCTCTCCTGACAGCAGCAGTCGGTCACGTTAACGCTATGTAAGAAGAGACACGGATCTGCACAGCGTCCACAGCTTCCAAGTGGAAAGCCTATCCCAGGCAGCTCTCTCCCTTTGCAAAGGGAGGCAAACCAGCTGCAGGTACCTACCTTCATGATCCTGTCATTCAGGGCTCTGCGGATGACTTTGTTCTCCTTGTCACTGTTTTCAATGTCTCTTCTCAGTGCATTTGCAGCT
This sequence comes from Oxyura jamaicensis, assembly GCF_011077185.1. NCBI lineage: Eukaryota > Metazoa > Chordata > Aves > Anseriformes > Anatidae > Oxyura > Oxyura jamaicensis. The sequence continues at coordinate 12,334 of NW_023304184.1, read as the reverse complement.
CGCTGGAAGTCACCACGGGCAAGAAACAGCCAGTCCAAGTTCAGCCCCAGCTCCTGTGAGGGAGGAACTGTTAGCAAACCTGATTTTCTTCTTTTGCTGCTCTTACCAAGCTTTTTTTTTTTTTTCCTCCAGTTAACCAAGTAGCAGAGCAAGTTCCTGGCAGTCTTTTCTGAGGTCACTGAGCACAGTGACGTCTCTCCCCACCCACAGTTTCTTGTACTATTTCAGCAGAGGTGCAAACGAGATGCAAAGCTGCACCTGAATGATACTCAGACTAGAAACAATCACAACATCCATTCCCTCAAGAACTCACTAACTGTAGCCACTGTAGCTAAACCTGTCTGCCACAGCCACTATGTCAGTACTGCTCCATAAGGAACACTCATTCAGATCACATCTTGTGACACTCGTGTCAAGGTGACAGACATCCACCCAGTTGTATGCAATAGTCACAGAACAAGTCCACAGGGATTCAGTGCATTCAGATCCTTTCTTACCTTCACATCCTGATCATAGACCAAAAACTTTTCCTGGAATGCTAACAGTTCCTCACTGTATCTCCCAAAGTCTAGGAAGAGCTCGTGGTCATGGGTCAGCCTGAGAGCAATTTGTCCCGCTACTTCCGCGGCAGCACGCAGATGAGCGTACAGACTGTTAATTGTCTTCAGGTTCTCCACAGTGTCCTGAGTAGTGCCCAAGAAGGGATATTCCTCATCTTTCTACAAGAGAGAAGGTGTAAAGTTAGACAGCAATGCTTCTCCAACTAGGAGTTCTCAGCTCCCAGCACATCCCATCAGCTTGGGCCTCTACATAGTGAGATTTGAGTCGCAAAACTTCAGATTGCGAGGGAGGGGAATGGAATGCCCTCATCTAGTCCCTAACAGCCTCTGGTGATCAGACACATGCCCTCTGAGTTTGTTAGACCCGAGACACACAGACCCATTCTGTCAGACTTCCCTGTAGAGCTGCGAGCAAGCAAACTGTCACCCAGTTCGGTGCGTGCTGACAGCACTCTCCAACCCTTCTGAGCAGAACAGCCTAAGATTTTTGTGGAGTCTGACACTCGCAAAATCAAAGCACTCAGGAACCAAGGAAGCTGTTAGTAGAAAGGGTCCCAGCCGCACAGCTGCAGGAGCAGTGCAGGCTGCCAGCCTGCTGGCAAAATGGCAGCAGCAAGCTGCAACAGCAGATCTGGACAGTCTTGAGTTTGTATTTGCTCTGGCCAGCTGTACAGCTTCCCCAGAGCACTCTGCTTGCTGAGCAGCAGACTGCAGTACATTCTCTAATTGAAGTAGTGGAAGCTTGGCATCTTAGTGCTTTTTATTTCTGCGTCATTGACATCTGAGCCTCTAGAAGAGCGATGGCCCCCTCTCCCAACAGAACACAAGCATCCAGGACTCTCAAACAGAAACTAAAGGCCAACCACGCCCCAGGAGCAGCCTTCACAAGTACTGCTACAGCCCCCAGGTCCAGAGGGTGCACCCTCAGAGAGGCTCCTGCATGGACACTGAGCTCAGGACAGCACCTTGTGCTTTGCCATCCTGGAGAGCAGCTATCCCTACAGCAGGTACACTAGGCAGGTGGGCAATACTTACGTTGTAGAAACCAAAGGACACCACCGGGATTCCGGAGTACGCCAGAAAAGGGAACGCTGCATTATCTAGGCCAAAAGGAACGCTGCAAGAGACGGGTATTGAAGAGTTACTGACTGGTTTAGACAGCCCAGCTGAAAAGCTACGGGGTTAGAAGGCTTGAGTTGAAGATCTGAGCCAACTGGGCTACTCTGTCTAGACAAGACAGGTTTTGGCAAGGAGTCCGAGCCAAGTGCCAAGGGCTGCTGGTCCGTTTCTGGCCACCGCTCCTTGTACAAGGTGGTTCTTGCCCTGCAAAAAGGTTGTCTGAACTGCCTACGGGCAGCTTGGGGCAGCACGCAGCACAGCTAGTGCTCTGCTGTTCACGCCTGCCTGACCCCACTGCAGCAGGGAATGCCTGCCCCGGACAGCGGCATGACATTCCAGCACAAAAGAGCTGGAGCTGTTTAGTTTGTGCCGTTACGGAGATTTACTTTCCTCAACAGCAGGACTGGAATACTTACATTGATTTTACCCAGTCGGAGCCAACTCTGTTATAGAGGTTTCCCATGTTTGTTGCTGGATCCTTTACCTGCAGGGAGATGACAATCACTGCACTTGTTCTGACCTCTGTTTAGGCTTTCAGGCTGCTGGGTGTGCCCCAGAGCTCACACCGCTATGCAGACGCCAGTCAGGTGTGCTCTCCTGATCTTTCTTTACACAAGCACACTCCACACAGGACAGGCACTCACTTCCCACCAAACTGTGGCATTTATTAATTTCAGATTTTATGTAACTGAACTGCAATTCTCAGAGCCCAGCTGACCTCAGAAAGGGCCCTCCAGAATATTTCAGCCCCTCCTCTGAAGTGCAGTCTCTCTTTAAGAGGTGCCAGCTCTGCTGATGAAAGGGACCCAGTGGAAAGTGGCTTTAACTATTGTTTAACATCTGATCCACCTGAGACCCTTCTACTCACCCCCTTCATAGTTCTCTCCAGCAGTGCATACAGCAAGGGGCTAGCAGAAATCTTGATGTTGTTCGTGCCTGCAAGAGAAAAAGTGTGTTTAACACACTGACAATTAATTGCCAGAGCAGCTCAGACCTACAACTGAGCCACAAGGCCTTCTGGGTCAAGTTATCTACAGCTTGTTGCCAAAAGGTTTTCAAAATGCAGACGGCAGAAACTACAAGGACCTAGCAGAACTGTCTTCTGGTTCAGGCTGCAGCAACCTCCTGGTTTCAGTGACAGTGGGCCAATGATAAATGGACTCATCCTGGCCTTCAGCCAAACACCCAACAGCACCTCTAGCACAGTCAGGGAAGCATCTCCATTTCTGGAGGCTAATGGACATCTGTCAGACTATTCTTGTCCCATGGTTTCAAGGAAGAAAAATTAAGAATGGCAAGTTACCAAGTACTGCAGCATCCAGGTTGATATAAGTGAAAGCTTTGGCGTGCAGCGTGGCTGAGTACCCCTAGAACAAAACGAGCATTTTAAGATAAGCAATGGCAGTATAATACCAGGGAGTTTATTCCATCAGGGAATGTGGAATGAGAAATGACAACTGAGCAGTCATCACTCAACAGTCCAAAGAACCAGTACCTCCAGCCATTCCGTAGCACCCACAGCGCCGTAGTCTCCAGCACTCCAGCTAGCAAAGATGATGCTTCGCCTCGGTTTGTAGCCATCTGCAAAGAGACAGACTGAGATCTCTGCCCTTCCCCTGAGATGTGGATTAGCACTCTGGACCTGGGCTGTTGAAGTCACCTGCTGCTCAGGCAGAGCTGAAGCATTCTGGCTGCTGCAGACAAACATACACACTAGTGGCAGCAAGGACACTGTACCCTTTCCAGCCCTCCTCGACCTTCTCCATGCTGCAGAGCTGCGTGGTGAAGCCACATTCTCTGTATTTTATCCCCTTTCTTTATCTGCCTGAGCCCAGAATTAACCCTGGGGACAAGAGCACTTGCATTAAGTGCCACCGTGCAGCCCCCAACCCTCCAGCTGGTCAGCTGCTTAGATGTTTTTCTCCTCCAGGCATGGCTGTCCAATAGCCAGCTCACGTTTGAGGTTTGCAGTGTATGCTATACAAGGATATTCTTGCATTCAAGCTATATCAGATACAAGCAGGCAGTCCCTTGGAAGCAAGAGCTGTCTGTGTTGGACAAGTAAAAGCTTCTCAGAAAGCTTTGTCAGATTTCCCACACATTCTCAAAGGATTCTTTTTTAACTGGGATCTCCAGTGTTAACACACACAGAGCTAAACCTGTATCAACCCCTCAACCCCATGCTTTTGTACACAGATATTTACCATTTTTCACTATGTCTGAGATCACACGGGCAAGTTCCAATAATATAGCAGTTCCAACGCCAGCCTTGGCTGCTCCTGGGCCCCAGGAGTCTCTCTGGGCTCCAATCACAACGTACCGATCTATAAAGGAGACATCAAGATCTGAGCTACAAGCTTCAGATTGTAAATGCTGTCTACTAAAGAGGCAGCTTTGAGCTTTTGTGCCAGGAAAAGAGTGCAGAGTCTAACCCCTGTAAGAAGCACACTGCTTTCATTTAGCCTTCCCCGGCACTGCAGTTCAGCTTTTCTCTTAACCCTCAGAGACAGGTCTTAGTGCTACTGAGGTTGTCTCTGTCTGCGATCAGCTGCCACGTTATGGAGATGACAGAAGATGAAATATTCCCCTAGAGTCCAAGACACAGGGCAGTTGCTGTTACCTGGTTCTTCAAATCCTGTAATAGCACCAAAGATGTTCAGAATCTTCCTGTCCACCATGACATTGTTGACGTCCAGTTTCACTGTCAGCTGCTTGTTGCTGCTCACTGTCATCTTACAGACCACAAGGCCACCTCTCCACTGGGGAAGGCATGACTCTCCATCCATTTTGCTGAGGGGAAAGAGAAAAAAAAAAGATCCTTTGAACTCATTATCCAGTTCTGGCCTCATTTAACTGTCCTAAAAAACACAAACAAAACACCATCAAGCCTGCAATTGCAGGTGCAGCCTTGTTCAGAGCTTGCTCAGGAACAAGCCTGCAGCCCCATGAAGCCTTGCTAATTAAGTGCAGAAAGGGAGAATGCAGAGGCCAAGAAGAACTCAACACTAGATTAAGACCTGCCTTTAAGCAAGGAGACATGGATAAGCAACATTTCTACAGCCAGTTTCAGTAAGTGTTCCCTGCGATACACAGCACAGGCCAGCAGAGAGCTCCCTGGGCTCACAGCACCTCATCATCATTCTCACCTCTGCAGCAGAACCACCAAGAGCAGAGCCTGCAAGCCAGAAGAGTCTGTTACCTGAACAGCCTGCTTGCTGCGTGGCTGGAGATGGTCTGAACAGCAATGTGGGGTAGTCCTGAAGATTCAATGGGAGGAAACTGGGTGTGGTTGAAAGAAGGGAAGCCTGGGGTGTAAGGGTCTCCAGTTCCAAGGTGGGCCTGTGGAAAGTAAGAAGCCCTCATGTCTCAGGGGACCAACAGTTTCCACTTACACAAGGGCACGAAGCCCTGCTGGGCTCGAAGCCTGCAGAAGGATTGCTGCAGTTTGCAGCCCACAGAACAAAAGCTTCATGAGAACAGCAGACAGGAGAACCAACTGCATACTCACGTGCCCAAACAGGACAAGGTCGTCTGTGTTCCTGTTCTCATACGGATCCAGGTACATCAGCACACCAACTGCTCCTTTCTCCTTGGCGTTCACAACCTGAGGTGCAGAGCAACGTTAGCTGCACACGTGCACAGCAAGCAAGGGGAGTTAAGGCAAGTACATTAAGTAACAGTGTGAGGGGCTGAGCTCCTCACTGCCCAGCTCCACATCAGGCTTTAAGAGCCACCTGACAGAGATATGTACACAAGGATGATGAAAGCCGTATGCCTTACTCCAGGCATAAGGTCTCTAATGCCCTTCTGAACAGTTAATGCACTCCTTGATTAGCGTCTCACCCTGCAATTCCTTCAGCACAAGCTTGCTCCTTGGAGCACCTTGGAAGAAAGATGTTGTTTAATTGTGACTATACTCTGTTTTCTCAAGATTAGGTTAATCTCATGCAAGAACCTACTGGAGGCCAATCTTCATGTCAAAAATAGAGACAGAGTGTCATCAGGTCCCTGTTTAATGCCTACAACCCAGCTGCCTCCAGTATGCCACAGGTACAAACACTCCTCCACAGCCACACACCAGTTTGTAGAGCGGAAATGGGATTGGAGTAGCAGCAGTCCCCTCTTGTAGGGCCAGGTTGCAGCTCCACAGTCCGTGTCCACAATGCACACAGAAAGGCAGAGCCAGAGAGACACCCAGCAGCGATACCCCAGCCTCTTCACAAGCACCCCTCTGAGGGGCAGGTCTGGAGCAGACCTAAAATGGGCTTGTATACAGGACTTGAGTCTTTTAGGCTGTCTGGCTGTTCCACATCGCTTGCTATGAAGGGAATGCTAAACAACACATGGCAACTGACTGGGAAGGCAGTGCCAGCACCTTCACTCAGACCACGTCTGCAAGAGCTCAGTGGAGACATGACAGCAGAGCTTTCAGAGTACCTGGTCACAGCAGCAGAGGTGCCCTGGGGGTGAGGCTGCTCTGCTTCTAGCAGCCCTGCTGCTGCACCTAGCCATAGCAGCCAGCTCTGCACATGGCAGTTCCCAAACTGCCTCTCTCTGCCTCTTAAATGCTTGGCTATCCCAACCAGACTGCCAGAGGCTAAGAACGGCAGCCCCATGAGTAGTAACCAGCTCCATTCAACCTCAGTGTCAAGACCTGCACGTGGAAGCTTGGAGCAAACAAACAAGACCAGGCCTGCAGGACAAGCCTACCTATGAATTCTTGCAACGTGAACTGGAGTAAAGTGGTGTGACTACAAGACAAAAAAAAAAAAAAAAAAAAAAAAAAAAAAAAACATCTCCCTGCTGCCACATTTTGCCAGGCTTTGGGCCACAGGCTGCTTACCTTCTCAGCAAGGGTTATTTTTCCAGCTCTGACGATGACTATGGTTCCATTCAGTTGAATCGCTGACTTCTCTAGCTTCTGAAAATCTGTTTTCTGTCCATAGTTTGCATAGACTGGTTTGCCCTAGGACAGAAACACTCGTTATAAACACAGCAGTCCTGTGCTAGGAAGGCACCTGAAGTACCCTGCCCAGTTCCTGAAGCACCCTGCCCTGATGTATTCCAGAGCCTGGAATACATCAGCCTGCCACTAGCAGCAGGGAGTTCGCTTTCAGCAATGTAAACTCTGATCACATGCAACACACGCATTGGAGCAATTCTGTCAAAAGTTCCTGGCTAGATCCCAGCAGAGAAGTTTAAACAGTAACTTCTGTCTCTTAATGAAGTAAGGGAACTGTGTGGGCCCACTCTTTTCTTTCCCTCTCCCCACCGGCTCTTTAATTGGGAGGCCTTTAAGCAGCACGTCTTGACACAACGTATTTCACACACTGCCACCTGACAGGCACACACAAATCCCAGGATTTTCTTGGAGTCACTTACAGTAACTGAGCCGGTCTCACTGTATGCCACATATGCATCAGGAGTCTCCAGTTCCTCTTCTTCACCATCTTCCAAAACAGACACTTTGTTCCTGGTGCTGTTAAGTGTCAGGAGACAGTGTTACATTCTTTCCTACGTTAAGTGCATATTTAGCTACCTCACATATTTCAGCGTAATAACGCTTGTAATTCTGATCAAGTCCATGCAAAGCCTGAAACCGGCCAACTCATCCCAGTGCTTTCACAAAACAATCTCTAGGATTGTTCAGACATTAATGAAGGAAATTCAACTCCCCTAGCGTGAACAGGCAGGAAGACCTGGGGATGTTAGCCGTCAGCCAACTCAGTGGCAGCTGACATGCTTCTGAGCTGCTGGGAGCCACCACCAGGTCTGCAGCACCTGCCTGGGTAACAAGACAGTCACCCTGCTATCGATCTTGGGCACACAGTCTAGTTTTCAGCTGAGTCTTTACACTGTGTGTTTTCTCTCCACTTCTTACACGTGCTTCAAGAGCCAGCTGTTGCAGCTAAAATTTAGGGGACTGCTACTAAGCCCTTTGGATTTAGGGAGCCTGAAGAAAGCAGCAGCTACAGCTTGGGTAGATAAGGTCTTATTTGGAGAGGGGTAACTGGCACACAATCTCAACAGCAGTTAAGTGTTTACTCAGGACTGTGGAGATCCATGCTATAAGGGAGACCTGTGTTTTTTCATTAACATACCTGCCTTTGACCTGCAGCTTTATATAGTGCTTATCCTTCCACACTTGATTCAAAAGGAAGCTCTTGAACTGGTCATGAATGTAGATGGCCATGTTCTCATCTTCACTTTGGCCAGCTTCGAAGGAGTACTTACTTGCTCTTTGCCTGCAGATAAAGAATGTATGGCTTAGGCTACAGCACCAGGCTGCACTACAGTCCCCCAGCCTACAAACCCAATTTGGATGAGCCATTTAAATCCACCTTTAGCCACATGTCGCCCCTACATCACCGTGCCTCTTATTCTCCAAGCAAGCCTGAGTTCTGCTCACAGGCTTTTCCTCTCCCATACCTGTAAGCTAAGCTTTCTGGAACTGTTACCTCAAGTTCTCCTCAAGGCGCCTTTCTGACAGCTTATTTGACAACAGGCTCTTAAGGTCAGGCCAGTAGAGGATAGTTGGTCCTGGAACCTCCTCTTCCTCAGTTTCATCACCATCCGCTAAGTAAGATGCGGTAGGAGTCACCTCACACTTGCCACTTCCCTCTAGACACTTGGCAGCCAGCTGCATTCGTCCACGGTAACTCAAGTAGCCGATCAGAAACCCTACGGAGAGGATACATGTCAGAAAGATGACCACACAGCGTGCTCATAGCAGCCTGACAGTTAAGATGCAGCACTGTTCTCACTCCATTTTTAACGAGCTGGAATACCTAGGGACAGACAGGAGTATGCAGCCTGACATTTTGCCTGAGCTGGCACATTTTAAGGCACACTGTAGATCTGATCTTGTGCTTGGCAGAGTCTTTCCAGACTGGGAGGAGAAGGCTTGCTTTATATTAGTGGCAGCGTAAAGGCCTTGGAAAGGCCAGCATCAAGCCTTACCGATGAGTTCACCCACATCTCTAGAGAAGTGCTAGGAATTGATAAGGGGAAAAACCAGTGACTGGTTTGCCCTTTGGCTTAGTCACAGTCCCACTATCAAGCTTCACACTTCTGTGCCCAATTCTATACAAGTCTGAGCCAGGCATTCTTAAGAGTTAGTGACAAGAGGCTGCAGCCTGGATCCAGGCTCTTTAATTATGCCCTGAAACAATATAAATTCTAGTGTTTGTGGATAGCCTCAGGTAACTGCATGAAACAGAGCCTGGTACTGAGTTTGTTTCCCACCCTTTCTTACCAATCAAGAGGAGGAGAAAAGCCGCAATGACTAGGAAGCAGAGGTTCTTGCCATTCCTCCACGGCTGAGCCACATGGGCATGCAGGTGCTCGGGCCTCCCAGGCTCTCCTCCTTCCTCTTCATCAGCAGACAGCTTCATCTCCACGTGGCTGTTGTCTCCATCTGTTTGCCGGGCAATGCTGAAGCGAGTGTACGACATGGGCTCGCCACCAAACTGTTGAAAGACAGCCACGTGATGGTAGAGAGTTTGCTATGCCAGCCTACAGCCCCTGCAGCCAGTCGCACTTGTGCTAAGTACAGCGTGTTCATCTGAAACTGCTCCAGCACAGCCAAGTGTCGGCTGTCAGTAAGCCAGGCTGGCTGCTAACAGACACAGCTAGACCCACTCAGGGTCTCCAGAGCCTCGCAGCTGTTTGCCCTGCACAAGCTCAAAGCTACGCTAGTCAGATTCTAGCTTGGACTCTCCCAGATACAATGCAGGCAACGGTATTGACATTTCCCATGGAGCCCCATGGCAATGGCTGATAGAAGCAGAAACTCCTGGTCTTCATCAGGAATGCACTGGTTTGACCTGAACACGTGCAACTTGCACAGAAGGCAACTTTGATCAGAACAGAGGAAAGGGAAGGCAACCCCTCCGGAGCAGTGCCTTTGAGCCACATTCACTTTGACGCAAGTAGTCTCATCCAGTATCTGTATAATCTTGTGTTAAGCTGCCCCGGGCTACTCTTAAATTACACTATTGATGAATATTATAGAGCAGCTAGGCTGAAAAGAGATGATCCATGGGAACCCTATAACCTTAGCTGACAGCAAGGCAGGGATGCACCTCTCACATCCAGCAGCAATGGGAACCATCTGAGAGCTCTTTTTCAGCACAGCACTGAGTCCAGTGGTCACTTCTCTGACCAGCTCTAACAAACAGTCCAACAACCCACAGAACAGCACGAGGCAGCCTTGTGTGCAAGGCAGTCGCTCAGGCTGAATTAACTCTAAGCAGAATCACACAGCTCCCATTAGAGCCACCGCGCTTGCCCGTAGCCATACTTGTGCTTGGGTACTTGCTGGGGACAGGCAGGAGGCTGGCTAAGAGCCAGAGGAATAGTTCTGGGAGCAGCAGTCCTGCGGCCTCCCTGCTATGCTAAAGAAGCAGATGGCAGCACGTTCCCAAGCTGCTGCAATCTCTGCCCATGCTACCTGAAATGAAGTGCCTGGCAGCTCTTGTAACTGAAGAGAAGCACCACACCAACACCTCCCTGGTACTTGTTTCAGAAGCACATGTTACAAAGGCTGGGTTTGTGGTTGAGCACCCCCTCCCTCCTCCCTAAAGGGAACATAATAGAACATGTGTTGATTGTCCCATGCTGATTGTCCCAATGGGCATTTAATCGGCTTCCTCATCAGTACTTCCTCCTGGAACATTGTTCAAAGCACATTTGCCCCTCCACTTATCGCTTTTCCAGCCTCTTGAAAGACCCAAGACACTGTAGCAGTTAAAGATAACCCTACCAGGCTGAACAGCTTAAACCACTTCCTTAGCACAGCTAGCTAGCTACAGCAAAGCCTGGCTCACAACGTGCACAGTAACACGGACTTCGTTGAATCGTACTTCTACAGTATTGCCAGTTTGTCACCGAGAGATAAACGGCACACGGGTGGCAGTGTCTTACCAAGTTAGAGATTGCTGCTCTCGCATGGTCCATCGCCTTCTGGAGGAGTACCCACCAACTTGACTGAAGCCCTAGAAGTTCAGAGCACAACAAAATCAACTCAGGCTGTTCCCCTGCAATTATGTAAGATGCCCAAGATCAGCCACAGCCACTAGCGGAACGTGTGCCCATGGGATTTTATACAAGTTCGTCTATATAAGTCACCGTGTTGGTTAAGCTAGATCAAGTTTGCCCCTTAACCTTGAACGCAACCTGAAGTTCACATCTTCACTCTGCAGATGAGCAAATGCTCCTTTTGTTGGACCCCAGTGGTGGGAAGGGTTATACCCATACTGAGGAGTATGGCCTCACACAGCTAAGTTCATCAATTGTAGGACCACCTCCACTTGGGAAGGGCTCACAAGAGGTAGCTGCTGAGCAGTGACAAGGGACAGCACACAGAGACATTGTGGCTTAATGACAGCACGGAGAAAAATATCCAACTGGAAGCCAGAGGTGGCACAACACCATCTGCCAAGAGCTGCACCAATTCCTACCCTACAGGAACACTTTCATCTGGAAGGTCCCTTCCAGGTGACTATTTCTTTATAATTTCATAAAGACAATCTCCACACAGGCCTGTATCCTGGAGTGACTAAGAGCAACCACCCAAAAGCGCTGCAGTTACTTTTATAGTCTGCATTTACCCGGAGGATATAACTTATGATTTGAATCAGGTTGAAGGAGCTTTGTAAGTTAGTGACCAGGCGGCTTGGGTCGGGAACATGCAGCCCGAGCACATCCTCCAGCTGAGATTCGGCTTTCAGCTGGTGCATGTGGGCAAAGCACTCGAGCTGATCTTCGGATGCACATGGATTATCACCTTTACACCGCGCAGCTCTGCACCACAAGCCAGGAGCAGGGACCAAAGGTTAACAGTGGCCTGCCATTTGTTTCACCTTTCTCTCAGAACAGGGTTGTTTGGAGGAGACAAGCCCCAGCAGCCTTTCCCAGCCATGTTTCAAGGCCCAGGCCGCCACCTGGCAGGCAGAGCAGCCGCCCCGAGGGGGGAGCGGGCAGGGCAGGCTCCGGGAGCAGCTGAGGGACGAGCTGGCGGCACCCAAGGCCCTGCAGGCCCCGCGTGAGGAGGGATGCTCGGCACAGCACTGCGGCAGCGCCCTCATTCCACCCAGCACCCGCATCCACCCCCCCCCCCACCTTAACAGAAGGATTAAAAATATATATATAAAAAATAAATTAAAAAACAGGCGAGGAGCCGCCTCTCGCGAGGTGCGGTATCGCGGGCAGGGCCGGGCTGCCAGCCGCCCGATAAGCGGCGGGGCCGATACGCCGCCCTCCCGGGGCACGTCTCTCCCCTCAGGGCCCCCCCCCGGTCGCCTCAGCACGGCGGCGCTGCCCCCCCTTCAAGGTCAGGCGGCCATGGCAGCGCCGCCACGTGCCCGCCCCTCCCCACCTCACCTCACCTCACCTCAGGGCCCTTCCCGCCTCGGGGCCCTGCCCTTCCCGCCCCGGCGCGGCGCGCGCCGTTCCCGCCCTTCCAACGGCCGCCGCCGCCGCACGCGTGCGCGCCCTTCCCGCCGTTGCCGCCGCACTCACCGCCGCAGCGCGCCGCGAGCACACACTGCACGCCCCGGCGCTCGCCGCCCGGATCATCGCTGCACGCCGCGCCACGCCCCCCGCCGCCCGCCCGCCAATCAGCGCCCCGCGCGCAGGCGCAGGCGGGAGCCCCG
>NW_023304183.1:0-81203 GCF_011077185.1 Oxyura jamaicensis | reverse complement strand
CTTCCCTTCCCTTCCCTTCCCTTCCCTTCCCTTCCCTTCCCTTCCCTCCATGTGCCCACCACGTTCCACGTGTGCGGCCGTAGTGCAGTGCCAGCAGCGGGGCTTTGCCCCCGAGCAGGATGGGGCTGCAGGCAGGGAGGCACGGCAGCACTGCCGGCATCTTGTCCTGCCTCTTCAGAGAGCGGGCTCTGCGGTATTTAATCACAGACCATAAAACACCATCTGTAATGCCGAGTCCGTGCACAACGTCTTCGTTTGGTTGATCAAAGTTTGGCAAGCGAGACTCGCTCGGCAAGCAGGGGGCGGCTGCAGCGTGCCTGGCAGCAGCTCCATAGGGGCTGCTGGAGAAGGAGCTGGTGTTTTGTACAACTGTGAATATCCTTCCCTTCTCCAGACATCACTCTGCCACCCTTGTGCAATCCACAAGGGGCTAATCACGGAAATTGAAATGTTTTGAACGTCGGCACAGCTTTCAAGTGTGCAGAAGTTTTTTCTTTCCTAGAAAAAGAGGTGCGTTTGCTGTCCGAAGGGCAGGAGGGTGGTGGAGGAGCCATCCCCCCCCCTACCCAGGACAGAGGTGTGGGGTGTGAACGCAGCGTTTCCCACAGCACCCTCTCCTGACACTGGTACGAACTGGGGTGTCTTGTGGAAACGGGGCCAACCTCAGATGACCCCTGGCCCACCCCAGGAGCTCCCTGGGGTCCTCCCTAGCCCTCAGAGCCCCCACACCACTCCCTGGCCCTACCACCATCCCCAGCATGTGCCCGTCCCGAGTCCTGGATCAGCGCCCATGAAATGGGTGCCTGGCCATGGTGCTAGGAGGGCAGGTCCTGCTCACAGGGCTTTGTGCTGCCGTGGGATGCTTGGGGGAGGGTTTGGGGCGGTGGGGCAGCCCCCCCAGCACACTGCGCCCCTCCAAAAGGGAGAAAAGTGCAGCACAGGTGGCCCCTGCCCAGGCAGGTAGGGGACCTGGGTGTTCCAGAAATTGTGGATCAGCGAGGAAACTTGTTGCCAATAGTCTGGGGGCAATGGGGAACCTGCTGGTGCCCTGCTCAGTGCAATGTCTTTGTCTCCCCAGACTCCACCAAGAAGCTCAAGGATGTCCTGGAGGAGTTCCACGGGGATGGCGTCCTCTCGAGGTACAACCCTGAACAGGTACGGCCCTTTTCCCTCCAGGCTGCTTGGCCATGCTGACGCAGGAAATGCTGCAGGGAGCCCATAGCTCCTCAGCTGGCTCCCCAGTCCCATCCCACTCCCTGCCACCGAGTCCCAGCACTGCAGGGACCCTTGCAAAGAGTATTTTGGGGCACCTCCTTGCCAGGCAGAGGCAGGGAGGGGGTTTACTTTCTCTAACTGCTTGCATACACTTCCCCCAGAGCAAATTATTTTGCTGTTGCCAATCCAAGGACCCGGCAGGCCCTCTACTTTGTCACACTTGCCAAAGGAAGGTCAGGGTTATTTTTTCCAAGAGGTGCTTTTTAGAGAGTCGTTCATGTGCCAGCATGACAGAGCCTTTTCAGAGGGGCCGTAATCACTAGAAACAAGGTGAAATGAGAAAACCGGCAGGTTGAATGCAGCAAGGAGGGGCAGCCGAGCTACCCGGCTATTTAAGCTCACGGTGGGGCTCCAGGATGCCGCAAAGGAGATGTCTCTGTTCTGTCCCCAAAAATGCCTCCAGCCCAGGTGGCACCAGTCCTAGCATGGCCCCAGCACACGGGCAGCCTGGGGCCCCTTTGCATCCTGCACTCCTGCAGCCTCCAGCACTGTGTGCGCAAGGCCAGGGGGTCCCAGGCAGCCCAGGGCAAATGTTTCTCCCCTTTTGTTAAACCTCCTGGCTCCTCTGGGCCTCGCCGTGGTGGTCCTTGCCCGCTGCCACCAGCGGGTGCCTGATGGGGTTCTGCGGGTGCCCAGCACTGGGGGCTGCCCCCAGGCCTGCCCCATGGAAGCTGGGTGCTGGGGAGGCAGCAGGCGCGGAGGCCGGTTTGTGGCGGAGGCCCCACACGTGGCAGCAGGGAGGGCAAGGGGCTCTGTCCCCGCCACCTGCCCTGGGCCTCCCCCACAGCCTCCCCTCCGCCCTCCCCAGCCCATCGACTACGAGGGCTTTCGCCTCTTCATGAAGACCTACCTGGAGGTGGAGGTGCCCGAGGAGCTTTGCCAGCACCTCTTCACGTCCTTCAAGCGGAAGATATGCCAGGCGTCCCCCGAGGCCCAGCGCCAGAGCCCCGGCATCCCTCAGTTCGGTGCACTTGGTGAGCCGGCTCTGCCCCTGCTGCTGGGTGCCCAGGGGGGCGACACCGTTCCTGTGGTGGCACAGGGGCAGGGGCCATGGTGGGGACACAGGGTCCAGCCCCAGCAGGGCTGCCACAGCCTGGATCCTTGCCATCAGCTCCCCCCAGCCCTGCTCTGCACCACGAAGGACGGGGCTTATCCCCAGGATCGGGGACCCAGGGGGCTTCATGGCACTTATTTCTCCACTTCTCCACGGGTTCAGAGCCAAAGTCACTTGATGCTGGCATCTCCATCCAGACCGAGGTGGCCTGTGCCCCTGTCACAGGTACCGATGCTGGTGGCCACGAGGTGTGCAGCCGTGGAGAGTGGGGTCGCTGGCTGGGGGGCTGAGCACCCGACCCGATGGCTCTGTCCCCTGCCTGGTGGATTTGCAGCGTGTGGAGACATCTGCTGAAAGCTATTTAAACTGCAAAAACGATAAAAGAGCCTCCTCTGGTGCATGCAAAGGACGTGTCAGCCCCCTGCACAGCGGTGGTCCTTCCCCCAGGGATGTGGTGGGAGCCACCAGCCGTGCCGGAGGGTGGGGGGCAGCTGTGGTGCAGGACCCCCATTGAGCCCCAGGCCAGGATGCCAGCCCACTTGTGGGCAAGCAAAGAGGACGCGGTGGCTAGCGGCTGGCAGCTGGGTGGGCAGGGGGCTCCTGGAGGACAGGGCTAGCGGGGGAGGCAGACAAGTTCCCCACGCCCATGGGGATCCATCCTTTTTGCAGGGATCAACGGGAAAACGCTGCTGAGTGCCCTTGGGCGGCATGCGGCTGAGCCCAAGGGCTGCCACAGCAGCACGGCCGAGCCACAGCCGGCGTCCCTGAGCCCGGCATCCATCGCCAACGCCTCACCCAGCTGGTCCCGGTCATCCTCCCAGAAGTCCACCACTGGCACCCCCTCTGCTCATAACTCCTCAGGGTCTTCAAAGGTCTCCTCAGGTTCCCTGCTCAGCCCACAGTCTCCAGGTGAGCTCGGCCAGGGCTGCGCAGGGGATGGGTGGCAGGGTGGCTCCCACGGGATCCCCACGCTGCTGGTGGTGTCCCCATGGCAGCGGCAGTGACTTTCCCAACCAGGCGGCTCCCCAGGGCCTCAATACCTTTGCTTCACACACCAATGCCACCGGTCCTGAGCCACAGAGCCGCTGCCACTCAATGTCTTAATTACCTGGCAGCAGTTCCTAGGGAGAGAGGTGTTAACGAAGTGACTCACTGCTGCACCGGGAGCGAGCGTCCATCTGCTGCAGGTGACACTGGCAGCGCCAGCATGGGTTGTCCCCTTCCCTGGGGACAGGTGTCATCACTCAGCCCCGTGTCCCTCCATGCCACCCGAGTCCTGCAGAGCACCCTGGAGAATCCCGCAGCCCCCTCCTGAATGTGCAGCCCTAATTCTCTCCCCTCCCTCCCTGCCTGCAGGCTCGAGGAGCTCGGAGAAGAGGTTGCCCTTCAGCCTCCGGAAAAGCCACAGTGCCCTGAAAGCTGCTCCCCCGCACCCCCCAGCCTCCCTGGCTCAGGTGGTCTACTTGAAGGACATCGTCTGCTACCTGTCCCTGCTGGAGAGGGGACGGGCGGAGGACAAGCTCGAATGTAAGTGGGACCCCGGGGGCTGCAGGCTGCCAGTTACTGGGTGAACTGGGAGGAACTGGGGGGGACTGGTTCCTGGAGGAGATGCAAGGGCCAGACACACTGCATCCTCCTCTCCCATCACCTCTGCCCCAGGCCAGGCCATGGCAAAGATGAGGCCACAGGATGTTTTCCCAAAAAAGAGCAATATTTCAAAGAGGGAGAAAGTGAAGTGCTGGTATTTGCTGCTGATCACACCGACGGATTGTTTCAGACGTGGCGTTGTAATTAACTGATGAAGGCATGGCCAACAGCCACTGCAGGGTGGGCTGCACAACACGCGCTCCGCTGGGGATTGGAGCTAGGCTGGCTGCAAGCCTGCGGGGCTGCAGGGCTGGAGAACAAATGCGGGGCTAGAATTAAACCCTTGTGATCCCTGCTTTTGTCCACCACCACCACCCCAGTTTTATTCCCTGGTATTCCCTGGGTTAATGCCACCATGGGGCACCTGGGGACCTGACAGCAGGTATTTGGAAACTTTGGAAACTTTAACTGGGCGTGAAGGTTGTCCCAGGTGGGACCAGCATGGGCTGGTGATGGCTGTGGGCACTGAGGGATGCTGAGCAGGGTCCGGCCGTGACCCTTCCCACCAGGATCCCGGAGGAAGGCATGGGCACAGGCTGCAGCAGCCCCACGGGTAGATATGTGGCCTGGCATACATTTATCTTTCCCTCTTGTTGGAAATTCAGACCCTTCCCCAAGGAAAAGAAGGGGAAGAAGCACGCAGTATGAGGCACCAGGGCGTGGGGGGCCATGGGCCAGGTCCAACCTGCAACGGCTTTTCTTCTCCCTTCAGTTATGTTTCGCCTCTATGACACCGATGGGAATGGCATCCTGGACAGCTCGGTAAGCCTGAGGGGAGAAGCCTGGGGTGATGCAGGATGTCCTCTCCATGGGTGCAGGTGGGCTGGTGCAGGGCAGGCTAGTGGCACAGAGGATGAAGGCAGGGTGAGTCGGGGAATGGGACAGGACAGGACAGAATACAATTCAATACAATTCAATACAATTCAGTACAATCATTAGGGTTGGAAAAGCCCTCCAAGATCATCTGGTCCAAGCACCCCCCTACCACCAATGTCACCCACTGAACCATGTCCCCAAGCACCACGTCCAACCTTGCCTTGAACACCCCCAGGGACGGTGACGCCACCACCTCCCTGGACAACCCGTCCCAATGCCTGACTGCTCTTTCTGAGAAGAAATGTCTCCTCATTTCCAACCTGAACCTCCCCTGGCACAGCTTGAGGCCATTCCCTCTGGTCCTACCACCAGTTACCTGTGAGAAGAGGCCGACCCCCAGCTCCCCACAGCTTCCTTTCAGGCAGTGGCAGAGAGCAATGAGGTCTCCCTGAGCCTCCTCTTCTCCAGACCAAACACCCCCAGCTCCCTCAGCCGCTCCTCACAGGACTTGTGTCCCAGGCCCTTCCCCAGCTTCATAGCCCTGCTCTGGACACGCTCCAGGGCCTCGACGTCCTTCTTGTAGTGAGGGGCCCAAAGTCACAGAGCATGCTCCTGCTTTGCAGCATCTGGCAGCAGCTAAAAATAATTCACCCATGGCCAATTCTGGTTCCAAGTCAGGTGCCTGTATTTGAGAAAAGGAATTTTAGTGCACAGGGAAGAAAAAAAGAACAACAACAACAGCATAAGTGACGTTTTCTCTGTTTTCTGTGGGTATTTCCCTTGAAACCCCTTGTTCTGCCAGGGTGGTTTTTCCAATAGATAACCCAGTGCAGTTTTTGGGGTGGGTTCTCTGAGCAAAAAGCGGTTCGGTTCCCCGCTGAGAGCTGGGGTGCTGCCAGCCTGCGGCTTGCGTGGGCTTGTGCCCAGGGCAGCCTTGGGCGCCTTAGAGCCTCCAAGGCCTGCAGCTGCCCCTCACCTCCCAGCGTGGCCATGTCTCCGTGCACAGGAGCTGGATCGTATCATCAACCAGATGGTGCACGTGGCCGAGTACCTGGAGTGGGACTCCACCGAGCTGAAGCCTGTGAGTGCCCAGCTGGGGCCTGGGGGGACTCGGGGCCAGGCACCACACCGCTGTGCCAACGCCTCTCCCCGTCCTGCAGATCCTGAAGGAAATGATGGAGGAGATCGACTACGACCATGACGGGAACG
This sequence comes from Oxyura jamaicensis, assembly GCF_011077185.1. Taxonomy (NCBI): domain Eukaryota; kingdom Metazoa; phylum Chordata; class Aves; order Anseriformes; family Anatidae; genus Oxyura; species Oxyura jamaicensis. The sequence continues at coordinate 75,202 of NW_023304183.1, read as the reverse complement.
TGACACTGGAGGAGTGGATCCGGGGCGGCATGACCACCATCCCCTTGCTGGTCCTGCTGGGCATGGAGACGGTGAGGCTCACTCTCATGCTGCTGCCGGGCCCTCTCAGAGGACCTGGAGGAGGCCGCCGTGTAGAGCGAGGCCGCAGCGCCAGGAGCCACGGGAGGGCAGCCTCCCCTCAGCAGCCCACATGGGCCTGGCTTTGCTCCACACCATCGCAGTGTGCTCCATTTCCACACGTTTAACCCAGGAGACGAGCTCCCAAAAAAATGCCAGGTCCCTCTGCTGGGGCGGGATCCCAAGAGCAGAGTTCAGGTGGTTTCCACCCTCTTTATTTCCCTTTCCTGTTTTTTCATCCTACCAAGCTTCATGTCTTCAAGGTGCATCCAAGTCCCCAGACACCTTATGATAGTTTGCAGGGAAAGTTTGGGCTTTTTGCCAGTTCTGGGGTTTGCTTTCTATGGAGACGCGAGCGGGCAGATTTTCAGGCAGGAAAACTCAAGCCACCAGGGAATTTTAAGTGGGAGATTTTCAGGCAGGAAAACTCAGCCCACTTAAGTGGGTACTGGGAAGTATTTGTGCCCAGATTTAAGAGACGTGCTCATCCAGCGAGGGTTTCAGCTGGCTTTATTTGCTCTCCCTGCTCAGCAAGCAGTTTTGCATGGCAAATAAAGTAAAGACGACGTGAAGCTGCTTGCAGGGAGCCGGTATCTGGTGGGGGTGATGTGGTGACAGGCACGTGGTGGCAGTGCCCTGGCCCCAGATGTGGCATCACCTGCAAAGTGTCCCCACTGCCAGGCCAGGAGCTGAATGTCCCTGGGGAGATGTGCCCAGCACCGGGGGCAGCATGAGTGTGGGGGGGACACCAGGGAGGGAAAGGGAGCAGGGAATGACCCCCACACACACTCTGCCCTGTTGCCCTGCAGAATGTGAAGGACGACGGGCAGCACGCTTGGAGGCTGAAGCACTTCAAGAAGCCTGCCTACTGCAACTTCTGCCGCACCATGCTGCTGGGTGTCCGCAAGCAGGGCCTCTGCTGCTCCTGTAAGTCACGTCCCCAGGACCTCCCAGCACCCCATCCCTGCCGGCGCCCAGCAGGGCACTCAAGGCTCACACTCACCTCTTCCTTCCCTCCTGCCAGTCTGCAAATACACCGTCCACGAGAGGTGCGTGTCCAAAGAGATCGCCTCCTGCATCAGCACCTACGCCAAGTCCAAGAGAAACACCAATGTGAGTAGGTGGCTGGTGCACAGCACGTCTCTGGCCCTTCCATCTCCTGCCCCACGGTGTCCTGCATGTTTTGTTGTTTTGTTTTGTTTTGTTTTGTTTTCTCCCTGGGGTTTGCAGCTCTTGCACGTTCCCAACCTCGGGAGCCCCATCCCTGACATGGTTCTGCAGGGGAGCGGGTGCTTGGAGGGGGCTGGTGGCCCCGGTATGCTGCGCAGGGCAGCAGAGACCTGTTATAGCTGTGTCGGGGGGTGCTTTGGGAAGGGCAGTGCCAGCCAGCACCCCTGTGAGAAAGCCCCCCCAAATCCCAAATCCAGGAGGTAGCCACAGAGCCAGAGAGGAGGCTGGAGGGCTTGTGGCTGCCGCCTCGGCCCCCCCCCCCCCAGGTGATGCAGCACACCTGGATCGAGGGCAATTCCCCCGTCAAGTGTGACCGGTGCCACAAGAGCATCAAGTGCTACCAGGGCATCACTGGCCTGCACTGCGTCTGGTGCCAAGTCACTGTGAGTGGGCAGGGGCAGGCGGGCTGGTGGGCTGCACCATGATGCCACCTCCGTGACGCCGCTCCCTGCCTCCCAGCTTCACAACAAATGCGCCTCTCACGTGAAGCCAGAATGCGACGGGGGCCCGCTGCGGGACCACATCCTGCTGCCTTCCTACATCTGCCCGGCGGTCCTGGTATGTGGCCACCTGGCCCCACGGCCCCGCGCCCAGCCCGCTGCCCTGTCCCCACGGCCTCCCCACCCACCCCTCACCTCGTCCACCAGGACCGGCAGTCCCACTGTCGGAGGTCTGAGAGCGACTCCCCGGCTGGCACCAGCCCCGAGGACAGCCAGAGCTTCAAGTTCAATGCTACCACGGCGGATGGGCAAGGTCTGCAGGTAGGGTCCACCACCGGGCCACGGCCAGCCCTGCCGGGCCAGCCCCCACGGGGGCCAGGTGTTTGCAGCCTTCGTGCTTTCTTTCTGCCTCACAGATCAGCCCCAGGCCCGGGACGCACCCCCTGCTGGTGTTTGTGAACCCCAAGAGCGGAGGAAGGCAAGGGGAGCGGTAGGTGTGCCCCTGTCTGGGGACAGCATCCCTCCCTGGCCCCACCGCTGGGGTCTGTGTCCCATCAGGATGCCCCAGCCGCCAGATGTGGACTCTCCTCCGTGGCATCCCTCACTCTCTCTCTTTCCCCAGGGTCCTCCGAAAGTTTCACTACCTGCTCAACCCGCGGCAGGTGTACAACCTGGACCGTGGCGGGCCCACTCCCGGGTACGGAGGTGCTGCAGCCACCAGCAGCCGCCCCAACCCCCCCCCGCCCCCCCCCGCCCTGCTCCGTGACCGCCTTTCTCTCTTCGCCCCATCCAGGCTGAGCTTTTTCCGGGACACTCCAGATTTCCGCATCCTGGCCTGCGGAGGGGATGGCACCGTGGGCTGGATCCTGGACTGCATAGGTTAGCAAGCAGCAGGGACACCATCTGATACATAGCCTGGCTCCTGCAGAGCATCCGTCCCCGTATCCCCCGCAAGAGCTGTGCCTGGGTCCTGCCACCTCAAACAGCCCCTGGGCTCTGCTGGCATGAGGAGGGACATCGAGAGGAGCAGGGAACAAGCCCAGCCTGGGTGCTGCCCCTCCAGCGCTGCCCCAGACCTCTTTCTCCTTGCTCTGCAGACAAGGCGAACCTGCTGAAGCACCCGCCGGTGGCTGTGCTGCCCCTGGGGACAGGCAATGACTTGGCCAGGTGCCTGCGCTGGGGAGGAGGTGAGGCTGTGTGAGCATTGCCCTGGAGGGGATTCAGCCCAGGGGTGCCCCCGCATGTGCCCATGGGGTGCCATCCCAGGGCAGCACCTCGCTGGTGCTCCCCCACCAGCTCCAGAGCCATGCAGCATGGCTCTGCTCCCCTTCGCCCTCCTCCATCCTCCTCCAAGGCCTCTTCTGTCCCGTCCAGGCTACGAAGGAGGCAGCCTGATGAAGGTCTTGAAGGACATCGAGCACAGCACTGAGGTGATGCTCGACCGCTGGCAGATAGATGTGATTCCCAGCGACAAGGAGGCCAACGGAGACCCTGTCCCCTACAGCATCATCAACAACTACTTCTCTATTGGGGTGGTGAGTAGCAGGGCCATGCGAACGAGGCTGGCCAGAGCAGGAGCCCAGCAGAGCGCCCCGGCACAGCCACAGCCCCCAACCTGCCTGGATCAGGGCTTTTGGGGTGATCCCGCCGCCCCTGGGAAATGCTCCTCATCTGGAGCGAGGCAGCCCAGGATGCCAGTTCCCACCACCTGTACCCCCCTACTCAACCCCAAAAAGCTCTGAGGCAGCTAAAAACCCCTCTGGTGCTTTGCTGCCCAGGTAGGGGCCCGGGGGAGCCACCGCCGGGTTGCCTGTGTGAGGGCACTGCTGGACCCAGGCTCCTCGCTGCGCCCAAAGGGACGGGAGTGCCATGCTCCCCAGAGCCCTGTGCCATCGTGGCCAGTCCCCAAAAGCCAAGCTGAGCACAACGTGGGAAAGCAGGAGCAGGGAGCAGGCATGAGCTTCCCATCGCCTCCTCCGCTCCTGGTGCCGGGTGGTGGGCAGGGAGGCTTTGGGTTGCAAATGGCCCCCGCGCTGGGTTCAACCTTGGGCTTCCCCGCATCCCCCCGCCCTCTCTTGGCAGCATTTCTACTTGGAGGCTCCATGAGGAGGGACGGAGGCCAAGTGTGCTAATTGTGCCTTGCTTAACGAGCCCATTCAAAGCTCTCTGAGCAGCCCTGGCTGAGGCTGCCGTCTCAGTTACATGGGAAGCGCCCGCAGAGGTCCTGAGCCCCTCTAACAAGCCGCCACCTCATGCGCTTCCAAGGCCCACGTGTGGCTCTGCAGCAGTGGTGGGCATTCCTTGTACACCCCCAAAATGGTGCCCGCTAGCCTCGGGAGCCTCATCCCAAAGCCAGGCCCCTTTGTCCTGCTGGAGCGGTGCCCGGCTCCATGCCGGGGCTGCACGGCCTCGGGTGGTGCGACTGGGGCTGCCCTGCAGAGAGCCACGTGCTGGGGGCAAAGCGCCGAGCTCCTGCATCCCATTGCGCACACGGGGAGGGGGGGGGCTCTATTTCCCAGCCCTCTCACTACCGTGCCATGGGTATCTCTGCCCTCCTCTCTGTGCAGGATGCCTCCATTGCCCACCGCTTCCACGTCATGCGAGAAAAGCACCCTGAGAAATTCAACAGCAGGTAAGCGCTGCCCGGCTGCCCTGCCACCATCGTGGGGCTGCCCGGTGTCCCCCAGCGCTGAGGGGACGTGCTGGAGCCCCCTCCCCTTCCACCACCACCATGGGCAGGCTCCTCTCGCCCCTCTCCCCGTGGAACGGGGCAGTTCACATGGCAGGCTGCTCCAACTTGGCAGCGCGTCCACTTGCGTTCATAACGCTTTGTAATTAGCGAGGAATTCTGGACCAGCAGGAGCAAGCCGTGCGGCGAGGGCAGGGCAGGGAGCAGGTCACGGCTAGCCATGGTCCTGCCAGAGCTTCGCAGAAATGGTTCCACTGGGGGAGGCCAGGGGAGGCCGGGGTGGCTCATGTCCCCATCATGGTGGCTCCAGAAAGGGTCTTGCAGCCCCTCTCGCTTCTGGCTGCGGGGCGGGGGCGAGCTGGCACCCCCAAGAAGGTTGCTCACGCTGCTCCTTGCACCCCAGGATGAAGAACAAGCTGTGGTACTTCGAGTTCGGCACGTCAGAAACTTTCGCCGCCACCTGCAAGAAGCTCCACGACTACGTCGAGGTGGAGGTGAGTTTCCAGGAAGATGGGGCATTTCGGGAGGTTTCGCCGAGGTCTCTCAGTTGGTGTCTTTGGAGCTTCGGGGATAGGGTGCCAGGACAGCTCTGACACCCCGGGGTGGTGGCAGGACCTCGGTGTCCCCCTGTGGGACAGGTGTGTACAGCGCCCAAACCTCTGCAGCCCCTGCAGCCAGGCTGATAATGACCAAACTAATTAATTAATCAAATAATTCATCATTAAATTATCAAAGAGCAGGAGCAAGAGTTCCCGATTGTCCAAGCTGAAGCGTCCCACAGACCTGCCACCCACCTCAGCAGCCCCCTGTGCTGAGTCCCCTTGTCCCCTGCCCTCTTTGCTGGCACGCCGAGGGAGCAGCCCTCAGTGCTCCCGTGGGATGTGCTCAGCGGCAGCGTGTTGGGGAGGGTCTCCAGGGGCCGGGCACATCCAGGGAAGAATTTTGTTAAAGTCTGTGCGTCGGTGAGGCAGCCGCTCTTCAAACACAGCCCCACATCTCCAGCGAGGAGCTCGCTGCAAGGCCAGCCAGCTGCAGGCAGAAGAATAGCCCTGTATTTTTCCCCTTCCAGCTGAATTTGAGAGTGTGCCTGGAATATTCTCTCTGTAAACTCCGTGTCTGCTCACAGCCGTCTTTGGATTACATGGAAACAGCCTTTAATTAGAGGAGGGAGGAGGGACCGCTGCGTGCCAGCGGTTGCTAAGAGCTCTGTCATTTTGCAGTTTGCATTGGTGGGGTTTGTGCTGGGCTTTGCTGCAAACTTCCGGCTCGCCTTATCTCTGCATAAATGCCCCCTTTTAGAACTGATTCTTGAGGGCTACTGAAAAAAAAAAACAAAAAACAACAAAACAAAACAAAACAAACCACAACTGTTGCTGTTGTGGGTCTGGCCGTGCTGCACACGGAGCTGTTAGTGAGTGCAGCGTGGGCATCCCGGACGGCCAGGAGAGCTGCCGAGTGTGAGGAGCGTGTGAAGAGAGGTTTTGAAGCCTGTGTCTACACGGGAAGCTCCAGCCCCTCCTAAGTCCTTCAGAGCTCCAGCTCTGCCCTCCAGATGAGACGGGGCAGGAGCTCCTGCCCTGCACTGCCCCATCAGCTGCTACCGCCATGCATGCGGCTGCCTGGGAGGGTGAGACCCCAGCCCCAGGGCCAGGGGCTGCTGTAGGATGCCCCTGGTGCCTCTGCCGTGCCGGCAGGAAAGCGTTAACCCGGCAGCTTTTTAAGTTGAAAGTAGCAGCAGCCCGTCCTCCCTCCAGCTCCGAGGCAACTGTCATCCGTGCAGAGAAATGGCAGTTTTGTTTTGGAAATTGGCACTCGCTGCGGTACAGCTCCTGGAAATGAATTTGCTTTTTCCCCAGCTGCAAATTTCTACTTCCAGCGTCGCTGCCAGCACGCCGTCAGCTGCCCCAGCTCAAAGAGCCCATTGTAGCACGCTGGCATGCAAACAGAGGAGGGCTGCAGAGGGAGAAACTGCTTCTGCTCGCCGGCCCAGCGCCAGGGTGCGGGTGTGCGGCAGCGTGCCCGTGCCCGCAGCCCCACGGGACTGCACCCGTGGAGGTGCCTGTGCCATCCCCCAAGTCCTGCGATGGACTCGTGGAGGTGCCACTGCAGACGGGGTGCTCAAAGCCCCCGGGAATTAACGCCTGGGGTCGGGGAGGGGGCGAGGCTCTGCCCGGCCGGAGCACGGAGTGCGTCGTCCGCAGCGCTGCGAGGAATCATGGAGCGCTTGCTCAGCATCTGCTGCTCGAGGCACGAGTCCCACACATCGTGGTGTTATTAAAATGTGTTGGGAAATAAGTGAAACCCAGCCTCTGAGTGACATTTTTTTGCAAACCAGGAGATGATTCCTGCCTTTTGCTTTCACGGCAAGGCTAAAAATAAGATCACTGACTCGAGGGGAGGCAGAGGAGATCTGAACAAACAGAGATGCTCCCTTGTGTATGCGCCCATCTCTGCCGGCCAGCAAGCTCAGCTACTGAGGAGTGCTTATAGAAAGTGTATTAAAAATAAGCTTGAAGCCTTCCCTCAGCTCAAGCAAAACAACAGGAGTCAAAGCAGCACCGGGGTTTTATCAGCCAACTCACATTTCTCTTGGCAAAGCAACACAGGGAGCAGAAATTCCTTCACATCACCAAAATGCAGGGAAAAATGTGCCGGTGTTTGCTGAAGTGTAGCCTAGCAGGTAGGGAGCAGATGCTTGGAAAGAAATACAGATGCTTCAAGGAAAATACAGATGCTGTAGCAAAAATGGAGTTGAAAGTGAGAGACGGCTGCTTCCTACGGCAGTCCTGACTTCAGAGGGATGCAGACAGAAGAGCTCTTGTTTCTTCAGACCTAAGGCTCCATCCTTCCTGGTGGAGGACGAGGTAAATGCCATGTGCTGGGCGTCCTGAACAGACGACCTGCAGTGAAGGGCTGCGTTGCCACATCTGCTGCCCCCAGCTGTGCAGGGCAGCCACAGCCACCAGATATTTCACCCTTTTTAGGGTGCTTTCAAATCCATCAGTCTTGCCGTGTGAGCGTGAAGTGCCAGACACAGGCCTGTGCACCAAAACCTGACATTTTTCCTCTGTCACCTTTCTTGTAATTCCCCCCGGAGTCATTTCTAGTTTCTGACAAGGCGAACTGTTTGGAGCTAGCCTTGGGGCAGCCACACTCTGGGGTTTGCAGAGCTCGGGTGGAGCAGGGGGAAGGGGAAGGCTGGTGCTGGAGAAGCTCACGAGGTTTTTGTGGGGCCGGGCTGGGCTGGTGCTACTTGATCAGCTGTCTTGTGTCTGGCAGTGTGACGGGACCCTGCTGGACCTGAGCACCACTTCCCTGGAGGGCATCGCTGTCCTCAACATCCCGAGCATGTACGGCGGCTCCAACCTCTGGGGCGAGACCAAGAAGCAGCGCGGCTACAACCGGGTGAGCAAGAAGGCGCCAGAGAAGCTGCACGCCACGGTGGTCACCGACGCCAAGGAGCTCAAGTTCTGTGCGCAGGGTGAGCGGGGGTGCCCAGGGAGGGGTCCCTGCGAGCTGGGGAGGGCAGGGGGCTCTGCCCACCCCGGCCTCACATCTCCAGGGCCACTGGTGCCGAGGAGGGCAGGAAGCTGCAGAATTGGCACAAAAGGATTTTTTTTTAAGCTTTCCTCTGCCACAGTGCCATCAGCCTGGCTGGCTTCTTGCAGGAGCAGCTCATTAGCTGCGAGCTCCAGCTCCTGGAGCCAGGACACCTGCAAGTGGCAGAGGGAAAAAAGCAGCCCTGCAGTCCCCGGAGGCACCGTGCCCCCCTCATACCCCTGCCCAGCACCGTGCCTGTGCCCTGGCCAGCGTCTTGCAGCTTCTGCCTTGTTACACCCAGCACCAATGTGCAAAGGGCTGGCGGGGGGCTGGTGCTGGGACCCGGGTGCTGTTTCAGGCAGGGAGACTTACACTCTCAAGATTTTGTGGGAGCTGCCTGCCCGACACGGGGCACTGAGCCTATCGGCCAGGGGGGCTCGGGTGAGCTTGGGGGGATGGGTTGTGTGCGGGAGCCCTCAGGCTGCCCATGAATGAAAGCCAGACGGGTTCAGGCTGGAGAGCTCAGACTCGGACGGTTTCCTGGGCCGGAGGCAGCCTGCCAAACCCGTGGGACAAAGCAGGAGCTTTGCTGCAGGCTCTGCTCTGGAGCCAGACCCGGTATTTTGCTGCTGTAGGCAGATGGCTGACTGTGCCCTCCTCCGGCCAGCGCTGCCTGCTCACAGTCCAGCTCCAGAGGGGGGCTTTTTGGCACTGGGCTTGATGTTAAATCACTTTAAAAAAAAAACGAGCACGCTCTCACTAGCCACCTGGGGAGCATCCCGGGGAGGGGGGCGGGGGTGGTGCTGCCCCAGGGCCCCACCATCAGCCAAACAGGCGCAGAGGGGATGCCCCAAGCGGGGATGCAGGGATGTGACGGCTCGGCCCCAACTCATGCCCCTCTCTTGCAGACCTCAGCGACCACCTGCTGGAGGTGGTAGGGCTGGAGGGCGCGATGGAGATGGGGCAGATCTACACGGGGCTGAAGAGCGCAGGAAGGAGGTTGGCCCAGTGCTCGTCTGTCACCATCAGGTATTTGTCCCTGTCCCGGCAGAGCGCCCAGCAGGCAGCAAAAGCTGGCACCTGCGTGACCCTGCGCTCCCTCTTGCAGGACCTCCAAGCTGCTGCCCATGCAGGTGGATGGTGAGCCCTGGATGCAGCCCCCCTGCACCGTGAGTCCCTGGGGAAGGGGCAGAGGGGCTGGGGGTGGCTCAGCTCCTGGGGCTTGGTGCAGGGAGGCTCCGTGCCCCTGCTCCTGGGTGCTGAGCTGCTCCCTCTCGGGCTGGCTGGGGTTGCTCCGTGGCGCCCCCGAGCCGGGGGATGCTCGGTGCCCAGCCAGAGCATGACTCACCCCTCAGCTGGTTGGGAGCTGCTCGCCGATCTGTGCTCTTTGTTTATTTTTAGGTCAAAATTACACATAAAAGCCAAGTGCCAATGCTGCTGGGCCCTCCCCAGAAGAGCAGCTTCTTTTTCCTGAAGAGGAGAAACCGAACTCGAGACTAACCCATGCTCAAGGAGCTGCAGTCCAGAGGCACCCGGATGTCCCAGGCCTCCCGCGGGCTGGCAACCTTCATCTCCGCGCCTCTCCTGACCCCTCTCTCTGCTTTGGAAACGCCGCCTTGGAAAGCAGACCCAGGCTGCAAGGGGCAGGAGGGGCTCCTGCTCACCCCCAGCCCCCATGCCACGGTGGGGGGACGAAGCCACCCCAGCCCCGTGGGGATGCTTTGCCCTGGGAAGGGCTCTGCGGCTCCTTCCCAGCCACCGCGGGTGTTTTCCACAGCCGGGAGCGGAGCGATGGGCACCGGCAGCCGGGCGTGCAAGGAGCGCGTTCGCTGGAGCAGCGTTAGGACTGTGTTGTTTTGTTTTTTTTTTTCCCTTAATTTAAATAACTGCCCCCTTCCTCCTGCAGAACTGCAAACGAACGTGCTCCTGAGAAAAAAGCCAAGCTTCACTTATTTATTTGTAACCCTCTCGAAGGACACTTGGTGTTTTGCTGCACTGGCTTTCTGTCCACCAGACCTGCGCATCCGAGAAGTTATTTATTTTCATAGCCCAGGGGAGATGGCATCCTGACCCTTGCTTCCGTCGCTGCCACCAGAGCAGGCTTTCCATGCCTTCGGCTAGCTTTTCTGGGTTGTTTTGAAGCAGATGCAAATGCGGTGTTCGCTCTCAGCCCTGGAAGCTGCTTTGGAGCCCACAGCCTGTGGGGCAGGTTGTGCGGGGATAGACCTCATTTGGGACCTGGGATGAGCCCAGGGCAGAGAGAAGGAGCAGGCGTTGGGGTGTGGGAATGGCCAGGAGGGATCCCCTGGGGAGCTGCCAGCCCCCAGCAAACCCCAGCTCCGGGCTGGACTTTGCATCTGGGTTTGTATTTCTGTATTTATTTAACACACTTGGGGCAGGGGGGAGGCTCCAGGAGTCGCTTCCCTTTTATGAGGTGAGGTTGGACACGAATGCCACCCCCTTTCTTGCTGACCGTCCTGCCAGTGCCCTGGCATAGGCTGCATCCATGGTGCCTCCTGCCTCGCTCGGGGTGGCTCAGCGGGGAGCTTCCCATTGCCCCAAACCTCCCACTTGGAAGTGTCCCCTTTTTGCACGTCCCCAGCTGCTTTGCCAGGACAGTGCCCTCCCAGTGGGGACCAATGCTGGGTCCAACACTTGGACACTGCTGCGTTGCTGCAAGGAGCAGCGGGAACAGCTGGCCCTTGGTTTTGTCACAGCCACATCTCTCCCTGGGCCACCCCAAAGCCAAGGACGCAGACCTGAGGCCCAGCTCTTCTCCCAGAACGCAATGGGGACCAGACAGGGGACACGGCCATGGAGGATGCCATGGTCTGGGTGCATTCCCTGGCTCACAGTGGCAGGACCAAAGCCCAGGAAGGCTTGCTGCTTCACCTGTAGGCACCAGCTGCCCTGCACAGCGGAGCGTGGCTCCCCAAATCAGCCTCCCCTTCCCAGCAGCTCCCCCAGGCCTGGTGGGGTGCCCTGCTCTGCTGCCATCGTTAAGTTTCAGAGTTAACAGCGAGCTGAAAGGGAGTCGTTCGTCATCCTCCTCGGGTACAGATGCGGTGGCTGCAGGTCCCGTGCAAGCCCCTGGGTAGGAAGCGATGTCCAAGGGCAGCAGCCAGCGCACACGAGCGTGTCCCCCGCAGCTTGTAAATGTGCTCCCCCCCCTGTAGCCAGGGCGGCCGTTAATGAGTAGCCAGGTGGCAGTGTACGGGATGCGCGCCAAAATAAACCCCAGTTCTCTTGAAAGTGAAGCCTCCATTTCTCCATGCCCCTCCTTGATGTTATCTGGGAATCTCAACACTGGCATCTGGGGAGGATTAAATCAAAAAACAACAGAAAAAAAAAAAAAAAAGAAGAAAAAAAGAAGAAAAAAAAAAAACACCAAAACCTCCGCCGGCAGCCTGGGCAACGGGCGGGCCCTGCTTGGTGTGCTGATGTGAGATCAGGGGCATTTGTAGAAGCAGATTTGGCTCCTTTTCCCTGCCCGCTTGGTCTGGACCTGTTTATGCCGTGGCTATGTGCCTGGAGGAGAGCAGCAGGTTTTTTCTCTGCAGACCTGATCCTTGCACCCGGTCCCGCTTCGCTGGGCTCATGCTCTGGGCAAAGAGCAGCACGCGGGCCGTCTGCTGGGCTCTTTTGCTGGCGGTGGCAGCGGAGCTGAGGCAGCGGTGCTCTTTTGGCTCCTGTGTCCCACAGGACACGATGAGCCTCCTGTGTCACTGCGATGGTGACGAACCAGCACCGGTCTGCCAGGGCTCTGCTGGGGACGACCTCTCCTGGTGGCAGCGAGGCGGTCCCCAAGGGGGCATCTGCCCCACAGCAGTGCTCCTGGGGTGTGCCTGAGCCCCAAGCCTGCCACCTCCTCCACAGGACGATGGCTTGGGTCTGCTCCCACTGCCATGCCAAGGACATGAAGCAATGGGGCCAGTGGCTGACCAGTGCCTGAGGCCAGCAGCACAAAGGTCTGCCCCTGGGGGCCCCGCAGGAACGGGGGCAGCAGCCCGCCTGTGGCAGCGCAGAGGAGGAACACACTGCTTGGCCCTTCGGGCCCCCAAACCCTCTGTCCCCCTCAGTGTCACCCCCATTGGTACCCCAAAGGCTGCAGGACACAGTGGGGTCCCTGCCCTCCCCCAGGGGAGCTCCAGCCCTGGGCTCCCACCACATCCGCAGCCCGCATGGAAGTAGCGTGGTGCTCGTAGCGGTGTGCGTGTTGCCGTGTTTGCCTGGCCTGCCGCGGGCTTCTGTCCAATAAAGCTGGTGACGAAGCACTGCCCGGTCCTGAACGTCATGTCCCCGGGGCCTGGCCAAGCGTGGGGGCCCCACTTTTGGGGAAGCAAAGGGGCTGTGCCCCACTGAGGGCACCCGTGTGGCGGGATTTCCTGCGGCACGACAGAGCTGCGCAGCTGAGCTGTGTTCGTCGGGAGGTGCGATGGGCTAAATCTGGAGCCTGTGATTTGTTTTGTTGTGTTTTGTTTGTTTGTTTGTTTCCTGAGTAGGTTCTAAATTTAGCAGGCACTGGTTACCATCCCTCTCTCGATCGGGGCTGCCCCAGGGGCTTCAGCTTTTCCCAAGGCACCACGAGGAGACCCCAGGGCACCCCGGCACCTGGCCCGGCTCGGGTGCAGCCGGGAGGGAAGGGCAGGGCCAGGTGGGCCCCCAGGGTGCTCCCCCTCCACTGCAGCAGCCACCAGGGCTGCCGGGGCTCCCAGTTCTGCCCATGTCTGCCTGCCTGCGACCCGGCTCATCCCCAGCAGCACAGCGTGCCGCCTGCCTGTGCTTTCGCTGCCTGCCCGACTGCACGTCAGCTGCTGGTTTTACCAGTGGTGATTGAATCCTTCTTGCCCATACGTGGGGGAAACATGAGAGCGCCGGCTCCTGCAGAACCCCCCAGGAGCACCCCCCACACGTGTCCCCAGCATGCAGGCACCTCGCTGCTGGGGCATCGTGGCAGCTCCCACGCAGGGCACGGAACAAGACAAAGCACCTGCAGCTCCCAGCATCATCCCTGGGGAGCAGTGGTGGCCCTGTAGGATTCCAGAAGCTCCCCAATATGCCAACAGCCACAGAAAGATTCCTGAGATGTGCTGGGCAGCCATCCCGGGGCACCTGCAATCCCGTGACCCCCTGAGGATTTCCAAGTGGCCAAGGCTACGCCGTGCGGAGAGGCACCCAAAGGTCTGGGCACCCTTCTGGGATGCAAGCAGGAGGCTCCACTCCTCCCCAGTCCAAGAGGGACGGCAGCTGCTGAGCTCTCCCTCCCTTTACCTTTCCCTATCGATAAGGGATTGTCTGTCTTGCTCTGCAACAACAGCGGACCCTCGCACAGGTCGTCAGGGGTTGCGGAGCGTAGCAGCAGATTGCTGTGCAAACGGCTAAGTCGAAATGGGGAAACTGAGGCACCTGGTCGGGAAATGCTGAGCCCACCCAGGTGGGAATTGCTTCCCACGGGCCCCTCCAAAGGCTCCTTCTCAAAGGCAGCCTTGGCTGCAGGCTGCCTGTATGGAAAAAAAAAAAAAAAAAAAAAAAAAAAAAAAAAAAAAAGCAAAAGCAGGCACTCGGAGTGGCTCAGGCCAGGCTCACGGGAGGGGGCTGGTAGGGGGACCCCTCCTGCAGGGAGAGCCCCCCGCAGAGCATCGCCCCCAGTGCGCGGGGGGCACACATGCAGTGTGAGGCCTGCAGCCCACCCAACCGCAGGGCTCTGCGGCAGGTGCTTGGGAACGAGCTATGGGCATCCCGGCTCCGGCCCCCGAGCTGTCTCACCGGCCCCCCACACCCCCGTGCCCCCCACTTCGCTCCCCACCCCCCACCCCGGGGCAGGCGGCGGCCCCTTTAAGCGCCGAGCTGCCCCCGCCCCGCCCGCCGGCCCCTTCCCCCTTTCTATTTTTTTATGAATGAAAAACGGCCTCGGCGGGGCCACGCAAATCGCGCCGCACCCATTGGCTGCCGCGCGCCCCTCCCACCCCGCCGGCCTCAATGGAGCCCTGGGAGCGGCGCGGGGGCGGGCTCTCGGACGCTCTCCGACCAATCGAAAGGCGAGGACGCCGGGGCGGCGGCGCCCCATTGGGCGGTGCCGAGGGTAAACAAGCGGCGCTGGGCGGGGCGTGGTGGGGGCCGCTCGCTCGGGGGCTGGGGGCCGGCGCAGAGCGGCAGCGAGGTGCCCGGTGCCCGGGCGAGGAGTGGCGCTTCCCGAGGCTCATTCCGGCCCCGGCCCCGGCCCCGGCCCCGGCCCCGCCTGCAACGGGTGAGCCCACGACGGCCCGTGCAGCTCCGCGGGGCCCGGCGCGGGGCGGGGGCGGTGTTTATGAATGGCGCGGGGTGAATGGCGGGGGGCGCGCGCCAGCGAGGGGAGGAGGGGGAGGGTAGGGAGGAGGAGGAGGAGGGGGAAGAAGGGGGGGGGCGGAGTTTATGAATGGGGCGGCGTGGGAACGGGCCCGGCTGCGGCGCGGCCCTGCAGCGCCGAGCATCGGCGGGGCCGGGGGGAGCCACCGGGGGAGCGGCGGCGGCGGCGGCGGCGGAACCGGGAGCTTGGGGCCGCCCTGCCCGCGACGCGTGATGTCACGGCCGTCTCTATAGAAATCCGGTGACATCACGCAGCGGGGGGCTACGGCGGGCCCGCACCGGCCCCCGGCCAGCCCTGGGGGCGGCAGAGTCGGGAACGGGTCCTGAGATCTCCGCTTTCCCCCCCCCTTACCCCGCAGCCTCGCACCTGCCGGAGCCCAGGCGGGAGCCCCCTTCCCGGGCTGGTGTCGATGCTGAGCGTGCCGGGGGCACTGTCGGCCTGCCCCACACCATGGATGGCTTCTACGACCAGCAGGTTCCCTTCATGGGCCCCGGGGTAAGTTTGCCCCGTGCCCCCCTCCCCGGTCCCTGGGGGCTCCCGTGGCTGCCCCCCTCCCGGGCCGCTCACGCCCTCGTCCTTGCAGAAGTCGTGCACCGAGGAGGGCCGAGGCCGGCTGGGGTCCGACAGGAAAAGGAAATTTTTGGAGACCGACCTGGCCCACGATTCGGAAGGTGAGCAGGGCTGCCCGCGGGTCCCTGTGCCCTCGCTGAGTCCGTAGGAGACAGCTCTCCTTGGGCTTTGTTGGCTTAGAGAGATAATTCCGCAAATAGCGGCCGTTTTATTTATTTTTCTGTCGAGTGCCTAAGACTTTCACTCTGTTCCAGAGCTCTTCCAGGATCTCAGCCAGCTCCAAGAGGCCTGGCTAGCTGAAGGCAAGTCTTCACCTCCGCCTTTTGCCATGTAAAATCTCTGCACGAGCATTTTTTGAGAACCGAAAGTGCTATAAAACCTTTATTTTTTATTTTTTTAGCTCAGGTCCCCGACGACGAACAATTTGTCCCAGATTTCCAGTCTGACAACTGTAAGTACTGCTTACGGCTTTTGTTCTCGGGGGTGGAAGCGTCGAGGTGCCTGTGCAAAACATTGCGCTTGCGTTGGGGTCGCTTCCTTGGGGAGAGGCTGCTGCCGAATCTGAAACCCTGAAGCTCTCTGCCTTTGGGGAGAAAGTATGTGTGTCTGCGCTGCTTGGGCTCACGAAGACAAGGCTCGCAGTGCCCTGCATCTCATAACGGGGAAAACTATACCCAACTGCAGGGAAATATCTCTAACTGATATCTGGGCTCCTCTGAGACTCGCTGCTTGTTCCTAGTAACGTTGATTTGCTTATAAATGCTGCTTTTCCTTTTCAAGTGGATGGGAGAGCCTGTGCTGGGCTTGTTGGTTAGCCACAATCTCTGCAGTTTCTGGAGCTTTTTGCAGTCCTGGCCTAGCGCTGTTGGCAAGAGCAGACCTGAGCGGTGAAACTTGAGCTGCTTTAAGCAGCATTAATCTCTGGCAAGCAAGCACGTTTAAAAAAGGAGGCCAGTGAAAATGCAGTCCCTCTTGAATTGCATAATAGGGAGCGAGCTTTTTCCTAGTCGTGGTTCATTGCCCAAACCAGTCAGCGGCCAGGGCAGGGGCTGGTGTGCAGTTAATGGTGTGTCGGGCTTGCAGCAGGCTCGGTGCCGACAGTCCTGGCACTGAAGGCTTGAGGGGGGTCGGGATGTGTTCAGTTGTTACCTGGAGAGCAGAAGTAGCAGCCTAGTGTTCCTAGCTGCCTTCTGCTGCTGAACCAGACAGCCACAGAACTTAAAGGAAATCAAATTTAGCCTGCAGTCGAACAGATTTCTCATTCCAGCTTTGTCACAGCATGCAGCAGAGTATCTTATACTACAGTAAACGCATGTTAATTATTGCCCTTTGATTACTTCTGAGTGGGAAGCTTGCCATTAAACTGTTCCAGGCAGCCCAAGTTTCAGATGCGCTTTTTTTTTTTTTTTTTTTTTCTCCCCCCTTTTCTCCCCTGAGATAAAAGGCAAGCCCGGAGTCAGAAACGCGGCTCGCTGTTGACATCCTGGTGCAGCCCGTCAGCTCTTGCTCGGAGCAGTGCAAACTGCAGCGTGCGTGGGAGGGTGGCTCGGAGAGCTGGAGCTGTTTCCAGTGCCTTTTGGCAGTCTCTTGTTTCCTTGTAACCTGAAGAGCTCAGAGAGAGGAGACAAACTTTTCTGGGCGATGCAGGGAGGAAAAAGCATTTGGTCGAGGCTTTTAAACATTCTTTTAACCTGCTCGGCCTCTGCAGCCCCGGTGTGGAAATGATGTTGTCGCTTGGAAGGCGATGTCCCTGCGAGACTTCCCACTCCGATAACCTTCCTGAACTCTCCTGGGGAGATAAAGCAGACGTTTCCCTTGCTGTCGGGCCGGGGGGAGTTTGGCTGAGTGCTCCCACACACAGAGGCTTGTGGGGCTCAGCAGCAGCTCCTGGGGGGCCTGGTGGTGCCCTGCCAGGGAGACGGGGAGCCCAGCTCCTCTGAGTCCCTGACCAGTGCTGCAGCTCAGGGGGTGACAGTGCTTGAGAGCACCTGCAGCGGGGGCACTGCGAGGGACGGGTCCCGCTCAGCTCTGAGCCTGTGGCCCACGTGTGCTGGGCCGGGTACCGGCGGCGCTCCGAGCTGCAGCACTGCTCTCACCCTGCTGAACCCCCATGCAGTGCGCTGGCCGCCTGCTCGCGGGTTGGGGCTTTCTGCAGGAACGGGCTCGGAGCTGGGGTTTGGTACCAAGGCACACACGGGTGGCAGGCAGCACATCGTCGCCTGCAGCCCCTTGTGCTGGGGAAAAAACGTGTCTGTGGGGATTGGGAAAGCAGGGCTCCTTTGAATAAAGTGTGTGTTGCCTTTGGTGCCCTTGGTGGAGCTGCGAGAGGCTGGGTTTGGTGCTTTTTAAGCCACCCAGGAGATACAGGACTCCTCAGAACTGCCCTTTGGGTGCTGGGGCATCCAGGTGGAGGGGCAGCTCCTGTTCCTGGTGGGCAAAACCTCCCTGGCCAGGTGTAGGTAGGGGCTGGCATGCAGGCTAACACGTCCTGTGTCCCTTGTCCTCTGTCCTGTGTCCCTGTGTCCCTTGTCCTCATGCCCTGGCGAGAAGAATATGTGCATGGTGTACTATCTTGATCAGCTGTTAAGATAACCAGGGAGAGATAGGATTGTGGTGTGGAAAGCAAGCATTGAGAGGCTTCCCCCCCCCCGCAGATGCAAGGTGTGAAGGTCTTGAGGGGTGTCCCTATTTTTTGGGGGTGGAAAGGTTGGTTTCTGGGGACTTTTGTCCCCCTGCAGGGATGGTTTGTAGCTAAAGTGGGTGAGCAGGGCGTGGAGTGGGTTTTCGTACACGCCGAAATTAAAGAAGGAGGCTTGTTTCCGAGGAAGGATTGTTTAAACAAAGGAGAGCAGGAGCACAGCTTCTATTTCTGGCTCCTCTCCTGGCGTGACCTTGGGTGCGTCCTGCTCCAGCAGTGCCTGGCGCGGTGGGACGGAGGGGCTGGCGGAGAGCTCCGTGCCCACGGCAATGGCAGGAGTGGGTGCCGAGGTCTCTGAGCCAGTGGCTGTGCTGGGAGTGGGGCTTCTTCACTTCCCATCTCCGTGGGCAGCGGGTGCTAGCAGCAGCAGAGCTGCTGTCCTCGAAGCTCACCGCGTGCCATCCAAATCAGTGCTCAAGGCTCAGAGCCCTGACAGCCCCAAACAGCTTTGGGGTGTCCCCTCCACATGGCCCAGTCCCGGAATGGGTGAGCCTCCGGGCGGCTCCCTCTGTTAGCTTTTTTAGCTTTTAATTGCAGCGAGGAGTGGAGGAACCAAGAGGTTCAGAGCGCTTGTGCTCCTGCCGTGCCTTTGCGGCACTGGGTGCTGGGGCAGGGTGTACCTTTCCCACTCAGCACCCAGAAAACCGAGATCAGTCATGGCGTGTTCTTCCTTGCCAGAACCAGAACTCAGATACCATACCCCGTGGGCTGCTTGGGCTCTGGGGCAGGAGAGCAGCTCCTGGCAGGGCCGGGGACCCGAAGGCAGCTCGGTGCGAGCCGTGGCTGCGTGACGCTTTCCCCGAGCGGCCGCCCGCGTTTATTTTGTCTTTCTCCTCGCTCCCCGCTCTCGCCGAAGGGCGTTCCGGCCCCAGCGCCTTGCACAATCGCCTGGGCTTTGAATGAACTTGGCGGAAAGGCAGCGTGGTGAGGAGCAGCGCGGGCCAGCCCCGCGGTGTTTGTGTAAGGAATCCAAACGTTGCACAAAGTCCGGGCTGCTCGGCGCAGCCAGCTGGTCTCTGTTATGATCTGAAGGATCGTTTCCCTTTTCGTGAATGGCAGTGCTAAGCTCTGGGGAAATTTTTCTTTCTTTTTTTTTTTTTTTTTTTTTTTTGTTTTTTTTTTTTTTCCCCAACCGCATGAATGGAGCGCTCCAAATTGTTTGTGAATGGAGGGTGGTGCCCGCGGAGAGGGTTTTTTTTTTTTCTTTTTTTTTTTTTCAATGAATAACCAGACCCCATTGTGCGGCTGGCGGAAAAACAACCCTGCTCGAACAACACGGAGACTGTTAGGGAGAAACATGCCCGTGATAGGCAGCTGGAGCCCTTCCAAAGCAAGTTTCCCCTCTGCTTTCCCGTGCCTCGCGGGGTGCCTGGGCTTCACAGCCTCTGCGCTGGCCCCGTTAACACCCGAAATGCCCGGGAGCAGCCCGGCCTTGCTCCCGGGGAGGGGCTGGGGGTTGAAATCTGTCTCCGGGGGGGGGGGGGGTCCAGGGAGCGTAGGGGCTGTGCTTGCTCAGCCTGGGCTTCGTGTTTCAAATACTCCCTGGAGTTTTTTATGCCCTTGGTACCAGCTGTGCTGGGCTGCCTGGGGGGGGAGGGGGGGCTGGGGGAGATCAGCAGCTCTTTAAAGGTTTTGACAAATTAGGGGAGCAGCTAATTACCTGGCAAGCTGTGAACAGTTGTCCTGGAGCTATTCGCTCCTCTATGGCGTAACTGGGCTGTGTTTAGACTTCTCACGAAGCTAATACTCTGCTTCCGATTCGTCTTGGCTCTCCGGTTCAGGCATGGTTTAGGTAAAGATCTCGGCCACGCTTTCCCTTTCCTAGAGTGCCCGCTTTTAGATTAAAGAGGTTAAGCATATATTGCCCCATTTGAAATGTGTATGGATAGTGAGCGGGCCTGGCGGTGCTGTGGGAGCGGATGTCTTGGAGTTTAACAGCCCATTTGCCCCTCGGACTCATAACACCCTGTCTCTCCTCCCCTGTCCCCTCGTGGTCCTGGGGCTGTGTCCCCTTGGTCATGAGGCTGCACCCAGGAGGTGTGGGGCTGCCAGCTGGCTGCTTGCCACTCCTTGCCACAGCTCTGCCTCGCTAGGTGGGAGCCAAGAGAGCTTGTGCCAGCTTTCCCTGCCTGCATCTCCCACTCAAACCACGAAGCTACCGAAGGTGCCGGTGGGAGCAGAGCTCGTGCTCGTTGCAGATGCAGCGTGCAGCAGCCGAGGGGATGGGCAGAGGGCAGCGTGATGCTGCACTGCAAGGCTCGTTGCCCCTCAAGGGAGGGGTTTGGGTCTCGATGCCCTCACTGTGGGGTTCGTGTGCTGGCAGCACCTCTGCCCTCCCAGCCACCACAGCTTGGTCCGCTGGCATGCATGGGTTGGGAGGACGGTCCTGCAGGGCCTCCAGCCAGCTGTGGTGTGATTATCTGATGCTCCCGGCCCCGAGGCTGTGCTGTCTGAGGGGGCATTGGCACCTGAACCCCCAGCACCCAAGAGGATGCTCCCCAGGGCTGGCAGCACCCATTGCCTGCTCCCGCTCTGGGTCAGAATCCGTGGTGGTGGAGCCAGGGCTGGGAAAATGTGGTGACTGTGTCCTCCTCTTCCTCCTCCTCCTCTCTCTTGTTCCAGTAGTCCTGCACGCCCCACCTCCGGCCAAGATCAAGCGGGAGCTGCACAGCCCTTCCTCAGAGCTGTCGGCCTGCAGCCACGAGCAGGCTCTCTGTGCCAGCTATGGAGACAAGTGCCTCTACAACTGCTGGTAGGTCGCCGGAGGCGAAACGCCTCCAGGCAGCACAGGCTGCTTCTGGCACCCTTTCAGAAGCCCAGAAGATGGGGCTGGGTGGCAGGGAGCATCCCATCTGCATGTGCCCCCCCACAGCACTGGATGTCTGCACTGGAGCTGGCAGAAATTTGGGTCCCTTGTGGCACTGGGAACAGAGGGGGAGCCCCTTGTGGGTGGTTGAGCTATGGGTGCTGGGAGGGGGAGGCCTGTACTGAGGCTCCCTCAGGGATGCCACCCGTCCAGCCACATTAGCTTTACCTTGGAGCCACCAGCACCATCGTCACCGTCCCCTCTTGCACCCTGCAGTGCCTACGACAGGAAGCCCCCTGCTGGGTTCAAGCCATTAACGCCGCCCGCCACGCCGGTGTCCCCCACGCAGCCAGGATCCTCCCTGCCAGCCCCGGCAGTGCAGGCGGCTGCCCATGGCACCCCGGCGGCCCCGCTCCGCAGCGCTGTGCCCGCCCCGCGCCCGCTGCATGAGCAGAGGCAGCAAACCTTTGCGGTGCCGCGGCCGCCTCACCAGCCCATGCACATGCCAAAGATGATGTCGGAAAACCAATACCCTGCAGAGCACAGGTAAGGATCGGCAGCCTTCCAGCTGTGGGGAGGGAGGTGGGACACCCAGCCCCTCGTCCCCTTGCTGGGGTTGCAGTGTTTTGGGGCTCCTAGGAACCGGTGCCATGGGGCTGGGGGTACAGCCATTGCCCTGGTGCAGGGTGTGCGAGGTGCTCCGCACCAGGATGCGGCCGAGGAGCAAAAAACTGCTGCACCAGCAGCCCAGGGCACAGGTTGTGAATCCTCGGCTGAGATCTCCCGCCCCCCCAGTGGACTGGCTGGATTTGGGTGCCATCTTGGTGCAGGGGATTTCTTGTAATTTTTGCTCCCACCCGGGTTGGTGCTGCAGCCCCTCAGCCTCGTCAGTCAGGTGCAGGACGGGTGTTGTGTTGCCCTTTAAGGTGACTTGGAGAGGGGAGAAGAGGATTTGGGGGCTGCAAGGGAGACACCCTGCTTCCCCCTTCCTCATGAGCTGTGGCTTCATCCTGTGGCAGCACCATCAAGGTGTCCCCTCAGGGCATGCAGTGGGTGCCCAGGATGCGCATCCCTCCCCAAGCA
Source organism: Oxyura jamaicensis (assembly GCF_011077185.1). Classification (NCBI taxonomy): domain Eukaryota; kingdom Metazoa; phylum Chordata; class Aves; order Anseriformes; family Anatidae; genus Oxyura; species Oxyura jamaicensis. Next base: position 53,683 of record NW_023304183.1, on the reverse strand, counting down.
AAGGGGGGCAGCAGCTGGCCCCAGCACGGAGCTCGGCTCCGGGCGACCTTCGAGCTATGCGGGGGGGCTGGCCGTGACCCATCTGGAAGCGCCATACCATCACAGGGCTTGGGTTTCACTCAGGAAGGGCAGGGGGACGCGGGTCGGAAATGGAGTAATCCCAGCCCGTCAGCTGGGGGGGATCTGGTTACAAAGCCAAATGGTGCGCGGCGGCCCCGAAAGGACCGGGCGCGCGGAGATAGCCTTTCAAGGTGCTGGGCTGGGCAGGGGATGCAGCAGCAGCACCCCCTCGGGATGGTCCCGTACCCCCGTGGTAGCACAGAGCCTGGGCGGAGGGCACCGGTGCCTCTGGCTGAAAATAGTGCTCCCGCCGCCCAGCGCGAGGTTTAATCCCAGCAGATTAGCGGCCAGCTGGCTCTGCGGCGCTGCGCAGGGGATTTGGCTTTGCGTAAGCGCCTGCATGGCTGCAGCGTCCTCGGGCCCTGCGGCTCTGCCTCACCATGGTGCCGCCCCACTGCCTCCGGGCTGGGTTTATTTCTAATTAACGGGGGTTTGGTTTTGTTTACCGTGCTCTTATCCAAGCATCCTGTCAGTCCCTCACGTTACCTGATGGGTGTGGGGTGTGTCGGGGGTGGCCCCTGTGCCTTCCTGTTCACCCAGCTGAGGGTCCCCATCCCTTGGCCGGGGAACCCACAGCACTACTGCGTGATGCCCCCATCCCAGATGGGTGTCCCACTGGCCGAGCTGTCAGCGGTTGCCCCACGCACCCCAGGTGCCCCTGTGGTGCCCGCCACCACCCCTCTGTGACACTGTGTCCCTTTTCCCCCAGGTTTCAGAGGCAGATGTCTGAGCCCTGCCACCCCTTCCCGCCACAGCCCACTGTTCCTGGGGACGGCCGCCCCGTCTACCACCGGCAGCTGTCGGAGCCCGTCGGCCCGGCCGCCCCCCACCCCGCTCAGGGATTCAAGCAGGAGTACCACGACCCGCTCTATGAGCACGCCGGCCCCAGCCTGCCTGCCCCCCCCCGGGCACAGCTTCCAGTCCCCCATGGGCATCAAGCAGGAGCCCAGGGACTACTGCATCGACTCAGGTGGGTGGCAAGTGGGGCGGGCTGTGACGTTGGATCTGTGCCCCGTGCAGGCAGGGAACAGCAGTCCTTCAGGGTTGTCTTTTTCATTTTTCCCCCTCTTTTCTTTAAAAGGGAGGGGGTGATGCAGGCATTCCCCAAATTATGTGCGCTGTGACTGTGCGCTCTGTGCTGCAGCAGGGGGGTGTCCCCAGGGCCTGTGCCCACCCTGCTGCAGTTTCTGGTGGCTGGTGCTGAACCCCACGAGCATCACGGAAAATCCTCTAAGCGCCTTAGGGCCTAAAAATACTGTGACCTCAGGCTGGCGGGAGGTGGTTCGGTGCAGCCGAGCAGATGGCAGGGGAGGGAGGCAGCCAGAAACCCTGCGCTACTCATGGGCTGTGGCTGCCTCCGTTAGCACATGGCCCAAATCATTTGGTGGAAACATGCACTGATGTGGACTGTGCCACCCGTGGTTGCTCAAGTGCCCCCCGCCCCTGTAAATTATACTGGTTTCTCCCCAAAGATAGGCGTGAGGTGCCACAAGGCAGTCTGGGGAGGGACAAGATGCCCAGGAGACAAGGTGCTGTGAGGCTTACCACTGCCTTTTCCTCCCTTGCAGAAGTGCCTAACTGCCAGTCCTCGTACATGAGGGGGGGGCATCTTCCCCAGCAACAACGACGGTGAGTGTGCCTCATGGCCGGGGGCTGATAACTTCGGGATGGGTCCCATTGCCGTGTCCCTCCCCAGCCCTCCATCCTGTCCCTTGCAAGGGCCTTGGCAGGGTCTCTCTGTGCCCAGGGTTTTAGGGTTTTCCTTGTGCCAAGCCTCTCCCCACGAGCAGGGATGGGAGTGGGGTGAGGGCTCGCTCGGCTCCTGGGGACCCTGGTGCAGTCCAAGCATGGGCTCTGTCTCGGGGGCTGATTCAGTGGTGAGAAAGGTTCATGGCCACCCAGTAGCTAAGGACATGTCCCCAGCAGTGCTAGCAGACCCCGTGGCTCCTCTCCCACCACCCAATCAGGTCTGGCAGAGCCACGGGACACCCCAAAAATACCAAGAGCACCATGTCACCTGTGAGGGACATGATCCACCTCGCGCCCTGGCACCGGGAGTGCTCTGTGAGGGCATGGGAGCAACGCGCCGCCCCATGTAATCCGGGATAACATGCCCAATATAGCTGCTAAGAGGGTTTTGGTTATTCCAGCTCCTTGGGGTGAGGGGAGGACAGATCTGTGCTGTGCTCAGCTAGCCGGACGTGGCAACGAAGCCGACGGCGTGGCCAGAAATAACCACGGAGGGGGCAGCTCCCAGCCTTGGGATGCCAGGTCTCTGAGCTGGCTTGGGCCCAGCCAGGTGTCCTGAGGATGGGGCAGGGGCCCCATGCTAATGGGAGGGCTCTCTCCCCTAGGATTTTCGTATGAAAAGGACACACGATTGTACTTCGATGACACGTGTGTGGTACCGGAGAGACTGGAGGGTAAGCAGCCAGCCAAGGGGCGGCGGGGGCAGGCTCCGCACCCAGGGGTGCCCACAGAGGAGCCGTCGGGTGCAGAGGCCGCTCAGCGTCACTGCTGTGCCCTGGCGGTGCCTCTCCCGTGGGGCTGAGCGTGGCCCCATGTCCCGGGGCTGAGCCAGCCGTCTCGCTGTGGGCAGGTAAGGTGAAGCAGGAGCCCACCCTGTACCGTGAGGGCCCTCCCTACCAGCGGCGGGGGTCCCTGCAGCTCTGGCAGTTCCTCGTCACGCTCCTGGACGACCCCGCCAACGCTCACTTCATCGCCTGGACCGGCCGTGGCATGGAGTTCAAGCTGATCGAGCCCGAGGAGGTATGGGGTGGGGGGATGCAGAGGAAGAAGCTGTTTGGGAAGCAATTGAAAGCAGCTGCGGCAGCGAGCCGCATGCTGTGGGTAATTACCCGTAATGTCTGTTACGCCTTGCATGGAAATTGCGGTGGTGAAGCAGCTTTTCTGGCAGGCTCCCCCGAATCAAACGGCTTTTGATTAGGCCTCTGGTTCTGCGCCGGCTGCGTTGTGGCAGCAGGAACCACCCGAGTGCCCCTCGCATCCATCACCCATGGGCTGGGCTCAGGGGGGCCGGGGTGAGGCCGTGCCCTGGCTCCAGGCCCTGAGCAGCGTCCCGGGGCGGGCAGAGCCTGTGGGCTTCGGCTTTTGGGGGGGATCTGTGCCCAGACACGGGTTGGAGCTGTCACGGCTGTGGCCTTTTGCTCTCCAGGTGGCACGGCGCTGGGGTATCCAGAAGAACCGTCCGGCCATGAACTACGACAAGCTGAGCCGCTCCCTGCGCTACTACTACGAGAAGGGCATCATGCAGAAGGCAAGTGGCCCCGTGCCCAGCCGGGGGTGGCCGTCCCCAGCGTCACCCCCCCCATCCTGGCATGCCACAGGAGGGGCACTGCCAGTACTGGCCTGGCCCAGCTTCTCGTTCCTGACCTCTGATGCTCGTTCTGCTTGCAGGTGGCCGGCGAGCGGTATGTCTACAAGTTCGTCTGCGACCCCGACGCCCTCTTCTCTATGGCCTACCCCGACAATCAGCGCCCCTTCCTGAAAGCGGAGCCCGACTGCCACGTGAACGAGGAGGACACGCTGCCGCTGACGCACTTCGAGGACAGCCCCGCGTACCTCCTGGAGGTGGATCACTGCGGCGGCCTTCCCTACGCGGAGGGCTTCGCCTACTGACTTGGCCGGCCGGCACAGCGACGAGCACTAGCACCTCTGCTTTGGGCAAATAAGGGCAATGGTTTTGTAAAGAATACTTTTTGCCATTTCTTAAAAAAAAAACAAAAAACAAAAAAGCAAACAAACAACGAAACACAAAAGGAGATGAAACGCGTGTGCGCACACACAGACTGGCCTTTACCTGTAAGCGCCGTTGGAGCAAGCTAAAAGCCCCGGTGTGTGTCAGCGCTGAGTCCACAACCTTACTGTCCAAGGGCTAGTGCGTAGGACTGCCCGTGGCTGGCACCTCCCGCCAGGCATCCCAGAGGTGTTTTGGGGAGAGGGGAGCTAAACACCAAGTCTCTGACCCGGGCCACGTTTCTCATGAGCAAGCGACGGCCGATGGCTTCAGCAGCGCCCGTGAGACTGGTCTAGACGGTGTGACTGTGTAGCGAATTGTCACGACAATCTGCTTTGCATCGATCACAATATGCGTAGCTGCCTTGTGTGTTGGAAAGGGCTTCGATTTGCACAGGCGAGGGGTGTCTGGGGGGGGGCTCGGGCAGGGGACACACCGTGCCCATGCCCCAGGGCTGATGTGCATGGTGTCCCACCCCGAGCTGGAGCTGCCTTCTGCCTTCTTCCTGGACAACACCTCCCCGCCCCACCTCGTTCCCCTCGAGTGTTGCTCTCTGATGTAACAGTCCCTTAGCCTTCTCCCCCCCCCCCCTTTCCTGTGTCCCCCTAAATTCTCTTCCCCAGCTCAGGCTCTGTGCGATGGGTTTAATTTCAGGGGAGGAGACCATGACACTATCTATCTTCCTCCCTTTTTTTTTGGAATGTTTTAGGAAAAAAAAAAAAAGAATTTCTAAACTTTTTTTCTGTAGATTTTTTTTTTTTTGTATTTTAAGGCAAAGCTCTTTTCTGCAGCCCTGCTGCTGTGCCCTGGGGCAGCTGGCAGTACATGGGGAGCTACCCCAGCTGTGCACGTGCCCCCACGGCACTGAAGTTTCTGGTCCACTCCATTTCACTGCTCGAGTCCTTGCTCCTGGGGGGGTCCAAGACTGAAAGGGCAAGAGCTCAGCCTCGTTCCCTTCTGAGCACAGTGGGGCTGGACTGTGGGGCCCCCCCACCCACTGCAGCTCTCCGCACTCCTCCACCTCTCATATACGCGTAACCCCACCGGCTACATGTTTTTGTTGTAAATGCTGTATAGGATTTTTTTTTCCTCCTCCTTAGTTAGCTTTGTTTGGATTTTTTTGGACTGAATCATTTTTTTTTTGGGGGGGGGGGGGGGGGGGCGGGAAGTATGAAGATTAACTCCCGGTAGGCTTGGTTGCTATCCCTGGGAGGTACCAAGTGGCCCATGCTATTGGGAAGCATTGGATCACGGGATCCACACCCTGGGGACAGCTGTAAGCATTTGCTCAGTGTGGCAGGTCTACGGTGCAGGAAGGGGTTAATCTGAGGACTGATTTCAAATAACCTTTACTTGAGCAGGGCTATGTATCTCCTGCAAAGCTGCATTACGTTCTGTACTGTGTACAATAAAGGATCTTGCTTTCTGTTCCTCCTGTCTGCTGGGGCTGCGCTTGGCATGCGCCGTGAGCTGGTGGCAGGGCCTCCGCTGCTGGGAGGACTGGGGCTTCCCAGGGAGGGGGGAAAAGGATGGGTGGGCTTCTCAACCTGCTTTTGAGGCAGAACCACATGTGGGGGCTGTGTGTGAAGCCCCTGGGACCACTTGGAGGTGTACAGGGCATGAGAGCTGAAACCCCCCATACCTGGCTCTCCTGCCCCATCCCCATCTCCAGGGCTCACAGCACCTTCACAAAGCCACGTCCAGCTAGGGGATCTGATCGAGCTGGGCCAATTCCTGCCTTGTAGGCACTGATTTAATACAGCCTGCTCCTGAGCACTGCCACAGGGGAGGTAAGGCAGTGTCTGTCCCCTTTGCTCACCCCCGGAAACCTGAGACCCCACCAAGGGCACCAGGAGCCGGAGCACACAGCTCTCTGTGCTTCTCCTTGGGCTTTTAGCAGCTTGCAAGCTGAGTAAGCTGCTCCATGTAAATCAAACCTGGGGCCTCTCATTTGTCACCTGAGGACTGGGATTTGTGATTTGCGTGGGTGCTGCAGGGCATGATGCCTCCCCCACGTCATCCATGCATAAAGCCACGTCTCCCACCCCAGCAGTGCTGGCCGAGGTGGCCCTGAGCTGACCGAAGTTAGCCAGCAAAACCAATGCAACCTGCACGAAGCCTTCCACAGAGTTAAATGGGCTGCTTAGTCCCTGAAGGCACCTCCTCTTGCTGCCTGGAGAGCTCCGTGGCACCAGCCTTGGTGTTTTAGCCTGCAAGTGCACTGTGGGATCCTCCAAGTGATGCTCAGCTGCAGCCGTCCAGACACGGGGAGACAGCCTGGAGGGAAGGAGCATCGGAAGGGCTTTAGTGCAAGCTACTAAATCAGATCTAATGTCAAAGCAGGCTGCTCCATGCTTCAGACAATGGGGGTGGGAAGGTGCAGGGCCAAGCTCCCTTCAGAGCCCCCACCTGCCTGGGGTCTGGTACACATCCCCCTCCCATCTCCAACAGGCTGAGACCCCTCCCGGAGGAGGCATTTGGCCACAAAGACCTGGGCAGGGGGGAATTTCTGTGTGCAGTACCTTTCCCTAAGGGCACAGACACCCACAGAGATGCACATACTCTTTGCCAAGCTGTGGAAAGCCAGCCTCCTGCTGAAAATCTCAGCTCCAGACGCCGATGCCCAGTAATCGCATTTTAACAGGGATTGCAGCAGACTGAGCGCTGGAGCTCGGGACAGAACAAGGGAAAACCAGGGCACGGGCAGCACTGCAGGCTGGGCAGCTGGGAAGCAGCTGGCCCCAGGAGGCAGGACCTCGACCCAGCAGCACAGTGAGCGAGTGAGTCCCACACGTGTCAGGATGTGACTACCAGGAAAGACTCCAGCAGCTTCCCACTGCTTCAGCAGCACTGGACCAGCTGCAGGAAGGGGTGCACCCGGCACTGACAATGGGGAGAGCACCGGACTGCACCCCATGGCTCTGAAGTCCCAGGTGTAAACACACAGAGAAGTGCAGATTCCGGTTTTCCAAGCTGCTGCCCCATCACATCTCCTGCTGTGATCCCACAGCATCCCCAGCGACATTCACCCCCAGGACTTGCCCCAGTGCCTCACTGCACCACCCGCCTCCCCCCACAGGGTAAGAGCTTGGTTTCACCAGGTAAAGAGCTCAAAAGCTGCTCAGATGTGAGGCGCGCACACATGATTTTTTGGAAAAGAGGGGGCCATACAGGGGAGAGCATCACTATGGCCCTACGCACATTCATAATTTACTGCGTGTGTTTTTGCTCTCCCCATCACTGATGGATATAGCTAGACTGGAATATGTTCAAAAAGCAATAGGGAAAGCCAAAGGTCTGCAATGTCTTTTATAGAAGGGCATATAAATAGGCTAGCACTTTTTTTTTTTTTTTTTCCCCCTCAGGAACTTCACATTTAATAGCCCATAGCCCACAATGGAGTTTTCCATCCCTTACTGGAAAAGCATTTGCAGGAAGTGTTTCTGTGCCCTGGGAGAGGCCTCAGGGGCATGGTCCCCAGGGCCAGGTCCCCCCTAGGTGCTGTGCAGCCGGCAGCGGCTCCGCACCAGCGTGGAGGTGCACCTTCAGCCAGCTCCGAGCCTGGCTTTGCAGCTCGGGCGTGCAGCTGCCTGCTGGTGGCCCTGCCCGAGGCCACTTCCCCGGCAGCTCTTCTCTTCCCCAGCTCATCAAGCACTCGGTTTTAAAACGATTGCCTTCGCTTGGCTTTTAAGCACCTGCAGCAAAGTGAGCGGCGGCACTTGAGAAGTCAACTTCAAGGTGAGGAGCTCCGGGAAAAGAAAAAAAAAGAAAAAAAAAAAAAAAAAAAAAAAAAAAAAAAGCAATAATTTGAGTGAGGCGACTTGAGGAGCACACACCCCCAGGAGCATCCCCAGGGGTGAGGAGGGATGCGGCTCCATTTACATCGGTCTGGCACCACCTCGTGGATACCCATCCTCGGCTCCTGGCCCCTGTGGCACTGCGTGGACCCATAGCATAAAGTGACAGGGCAGCCAGAAAGACCTTTGGTCCCCAAAATGCGGCTGCATTTGTGCTCAGGTTTCCGGGCACACGGCAGCACCGTGCTGCAGAGCAGCAGCCGCAGCTGGACTGCGTTCAGGACGGAAAGCACCTCCTCCTGGGCTCGCACTGGGAAGAAAGTGAGGGCTTCTTGTCCCCACAGTGTGACTTTTTCCTCTCTGCATTGAAAAAGTTCAGGAAAAAATGCGAAGGCGCTTTGAAAAGGGGAGGAAGGGGCACCCACAGCCGCAGAAGGGGGCAGGGAGCCGGGGCCAGGCTGCCGGGACCCTTCCCGAGCCCTCGGTGCTTGTCTGCAGGGCTGCACGAGGAGCGGCTCCCCGGGGCGAGCTGCACCCCTGCTTGCAGGAATTTCTTTGGAAAAACTCAGCTTTTGGCTCGGCTGCAGCCTCGGAGCCAGGAGAGGGCAGCAGCAGCCCAGGCTGCCGCTCAGCGAGCCGCGCAGGCACTCGTCTTCAGCCCATGAAGCTCCGAAAAGGCTGAGAAAGAAAAGCAATGTGCGCAGGCAGCAAGCAGAGAGCAAAACCACGCTGGGCAGTCAAGCGGTACTCTCAAGGTGCTCAAAATGGCTTGGTTTTAAGGGGGAAAGAAAATGACCCTTTGAACTCAGTCTGGAAATGCGGAGGTTTCTGCAGCCTTTGCCAAAGCTGCTGCGGGTTTTTCACCAGCCCTGCTGCAGGGCCCTGTGCTGGAGCTCTTGTGGCTTCGCCCAGAGCACTGCAGCATCACGAGAGGCACTTAAAGCACTGCATGGTCAGGCTGGCTTCTCCTCTCTCAGCTTTCTGCCCCTGCAAGGACAGACCGGGGACGCTGGGGGATGCTTTGGCCCCCACTTTCCATTGGTCCCCCAGATGCAGGCTCCCACATTTCCCTCCTGGCCCAGCCTGAGGTTGGCAATTATACCACAGTGAAAATCCTCCTGCAGATTTCCACCCCAGCACCACCTTTTTACATCAGGACTTCCCCGTCTAGACTGGCCAGACTGGTAGCACCCTCCTGCTGCGGGGTGATATCACGGGGCGTGAAGGCTCCCTGTGCCCAGCCCTCTGAGGCGAGTCCCAGGGCTGGTGCGTGGCAGGAGGACATCCTTACGGCCGTGCTGAAACCCTCCCTGCTGCTCCCACGCGTGCCGCTCAACCAGCCCAGGTCCTGCTTCCTCTCTGCGTGCTTCCTGGTGCACGGGGACCACATCCCTCTCCTGGCTTCGGGCACAAGAATGATCCCACTGCTGCATGGCCTCTGCCATCAGCCAGGCTCACCCTACTTCAATTTTTGTTTTTCTTTTTTAGTTCACACCGTGTGCAATCACAGCAAAGTGTGAAGTTGTTGCTCGCTGAAGCTGTTCTCCTGAAATGAGTCACCAAAGAGGAGTCTCGTAAGGTTGCCAGACACATCCTGTTTGCCTCTCTCTGAGCGTAACGAGACATGAGACGGCGGTGCCAGCTGGGCCCCAGCCTGCCTGCCCCTTGGGGCTCACCCTCCGCCGGGACAGAGCAACCCCTCGCCATCCCCACCTCCTCTACCAGCCAGCTGACCAGCCCTTTTCACCCCAGGTTAGGATGGAAGCTCTGCGTGTCCATCAGCTGGCTCTGATGACAGTCCTTTTATTGAGCATGAAAGCAGGAGCTCCTGCGTTTCTGTGTTGGGCTTGGAGCGCCAAGCAGCTCCAGCAGGGAGGGCTGCAACGAAGATTTTGGGTGTTGGGAAAGCCTCCGTGAGCTTCTGAACTCGAAGCTTTGGGCTGATGAATGCAGTGGTTTTCCATGTTTGTAGGTGAGCTGCATTTGGTAGGTGCAACAACAGTTTGGTGATGCCATGCTTTATGCCAGGCTGGAAACTTGGTTCTGGAGGTACCAGACCTAGTTTACATCCAGCAAACTGTTTCACCAAACTCAGTGTCCATTTTTCCTTCCCATGGGCTGTGGGAGGAAGGAGCATCAATACCTTCAAAATCGTCACAGTTGGTGCTGCGGTCACACCAGCAACTGGCAGGCATTGCTGGACTTGCAGCAAGACTTCTGGACCAGCAAGGGCCACACGGTTTGTACACTACTGACATTTTTTTGTAAGTGATATAGAGTTTTCATCCACCAGGCAAGAGGATTTGACAAGCTCTGGCTGGATGGCTCGCTAATAATTTATTTTTTTCTTTAAAACTGCTGATGGTTTGCGGCGCAGCTGGGACACATCCTCAGCTGCACGCCTGCAGGCGGTGAAGGCTCACCAGCCTCAAAGCATGCCCACATTTCTGAGGGAGCGTTTCAAAATGATTTCATACCTTTGTTATGGAAAAGCCATAAATGGACAGGATCGGCAACGTGATCGTACTCAGAAGCACATGAGCCAGCCTCAGGGCGTCCTACGGTGAAAGCGGTACGGGACGAGCAGCAGAGGTGCCATACTGGAGGGGGCTGAAGACGGGGAGCACCACATCGTGTCCTGCAGCAGCCCTCAGGCTGCCAAAACGGCACCTGGACCTCCCTAGAGCCAAAAATCAAGAGCCAAATACCTGAGCATGGCATGGGCCATATACTAGTCAAAAGACATGCTGGCCATAAGACCAGCAAAAAGTCTCCCTCCATTTCGCCATGGCAGCAATTAGACAAAATGTTTAAGGAAATTGCTCTAGGAGAAACTGAAGGCAAATCTGGAGGACAAGATGCAATGTTAGCTACTGCTCAGTGCTAGCCTGGCAGCTGGTCAGCAGCGGGATGAACTGGAAAGTTTGTGGCTCTGAAAGCTGGAAAGGAAGAGCTGCAAGGCTGTGACAGGGTGCAAGAGATGCCCCGTGTTCCTGGTGCCTGGTTGTGACGGAGCTGTCAGCCAGGCACGCGGTATTTTTAGCCTGCTTTCCAAGAGAAACAAAGCTTCAGCAACCACATTCTGTCTCTCGATTCCCCTCTGTGACTTTATTGTGGTGGCTGCTTTCAAGTATATTTTTATTTTTTATTTTTTTTGGCAGGGAGATACAGCTAAAAAGCATCTGGCGCCCATAAACTTCATCAGAAGCATCCAGTGTCCTGCCCCTGGGTAGGGGTACGAACCTATTTCCTCCCAGGCTGATGGCGAAGCTGCCTCTTGAACAAGGTGTCCTCAGCCCTTGCGCTGCAGAAGCCCCATTCACACTCACGTCTCCTCTGGCTCCATGCTCCACGTGCACAACCCCAGACACACGGGCTGCGAGGAGCTCCTGCAGCCCCAGCACGGCCCATCCCTCCCCCTGCGTCTTGTGCACAGACGTAGCCAGCTGCCAGCAGGAGGAGAAACTTGTGGATTTGCCCCCAGAGTAAAACTTGTGGATTTTGCCCCCTTCTTTTTGCAGCAGAGAGCTGGGTGGGCTCAGTGATGTCATTTTTGTTCACATGCAACATTTCTTGCCTGTGGTACGGATGAGCGAGCACGCAGCTGTAATGGCTGGCGGGGAGCGACCAAGTATCTGAGCCTTTACTTCTGAGGGAAAAGAAATCTGTTCTGCTGTTGCCCCCAGCAAGCAACATATGAAAAAGGCCAGCTTTGCAGATGGAAAAAGAAAGGTGACATTGAGAAATGGCCGTGTCTGGGACAGAGGGCAGCCCCTGCAGGAGACCCCAGAGCTATGGGGTATCTTGAGCCTGAGCATAAATAGCTGAGCCTGACTACCAGCACAAGCTGTGCATAAAAGGGGCCTGCCTTTTTACACAGTTACGTCTTCTAACCTTGAAATATTATTCTACTGCTGCCTAAAGCACTGATGTATCCAGACACAGAGATTTTCTTTTTAACCCTGCATTCATTATCCAACTACTCTGGCTGATCATGTGTTCGAATAAAGTACCATTTCCTCTGGGACAAGTCCAAGCTAAACGCAGTGGGGTTTTTGCAGCAACACAGAATTTTTTGTAACCAGATTCCATGCACCCATCCAGACCAGAAATGTAGAATCGTCCACATCCACCCTGATAGCAATAAGGCGGTCACCACCGGTGCCCAAGGACCCACCTGGTGTCCTCCTGACTCGGCGGTGCGGCTGGAAGAGTAGTGCTGCTGGGTGAGCAGCCTGGCATCACTCTCCAGTGCTGTTTCACCATGATACAGAAAACTGCTCTAAAGGCTCCATCCCCATAGCTCAGCAGTGGTTTTTCTTCCCCTTTATGACACTGGCAAGCTCATCTCCAGAGCCCCATGCTTCCCAGTGTGGTTACATGCATTTGCCCAGGCCATGTGGCTCACTTGCTTTCCAACCAGGGGAAAGGACTATAAATCAGAACAGCACTCGTGGGAGATGTGACGGGTTCTCCTCTCCTAAAATGATACATCGGTATTTGCAGAGATAGTTCATAAACCAAAAAAACAAACAAACAAACAAAAAACTCAGCATGCAACAAGAATTGCCATCAGAATAGAGGCTGGAGTTCTTCTGGCAGCAGCTGGCAGGAGGTCAGTGGCACTCACATCACTTTTGCTGTACCCTGCTCTGCATGCCTGGTCCGACATGCACGAGTACAGCCCTGAGCCTTCTGTAAACCTTCACCAAACCTCAGTGGAGACCTCTGTTTTGGCTCCCAAACTAGGAAAATTCAGTTCAGCAGTTTTGTGGGCACAAAGGACGGGCTTTCCTCTGCCAGGCTCTGCTCCCTTTTGTTTGAGCTCTACCTGTCTCTAGGCCCTTCCACTTCTGCTCTGCAAAGAAGCCCTAGCAAACAACCTTTTGGGGTTATTTTTGTACTTTTTGTGTCTCTGAACAAATTCAAACTGGAAAATTCCCTGCAGGCTGCTTTCGTGTAGGACATATTGCAGCTGCACAGGTCCAAGAACAAGCTCTGATTCTTGCACTTTAAACTCCAGGCCTGACCTCATAACTATAGGAATGCGGTCACTTTTATGGGCATGTCTTTTATTTTTTTATTATTTGATATGGATATTTTATTTTGTTTAGCTTTTTACTGGGTTTTGGGTCTGCCCTTCAAAGGCGACCACAGCAATAATTGAAAAATCCTGGCAGACTTTAAACATAAAATAAAATAGAACAAAACAATAATAATAATTAAAAATAAAATAAAATAATAATAATAATAATAATAAAGATTTCTGGGATTTCCTCATAGCTTCCCAAGGTTTAGCCAAGCAATTATGCTGCCTCGCTGCCCTCACGCAGGTGTCCCTCCTGTGCCTTTGAGCACCTCGGCAGCTAGCTAACTTTCCAGGGCACCCATGTGAGAGATTATTTAACCAGGTCAGGGGGAAAGACAGTAAAATAGGTTATGTCTCTTAATTGTGAGGGTTTGTTACTTTAGAAATGAAGAATCAGTTGATGTCCTTTGTGCCTTGCTTATGCACAAAAGTGCCATGTAGAAAGCTCCTTTGGGGTTGCACACTCGCTTTTATGTGACTTGTACATGCAGAACTGCTCCTCGCTGAGCCCCAGGGCCACAAGCCACCCCCAGCACCTCTTTTCTTACTATAATGCTGTCTTTGCTCTGCTGAGCCCGCCTGCCTTGCTGGCTTCCAATGTATGCTCTAACTTGAGCAGGATTCAGACTTGGTGCTCTAGGATCACGAACTCTCCCATGCTTTCCCAAAGCCCCCTTTATTTAATGGCTTTATTTAAGGGTTTTGTTTTTAATGAATTATAGGACAGACGTCGCTGCTGACGGAGCTCTTAATTACAAACATTTTGAAGGTAAATGAGCCATCTCGCCATGCGTGGGTCCGCTCGGCATCCCTGCTGCTACCCGGAGGGCAGCGCTGAGGAGCAAGAGGGGACATCAGGGGGACATCAGTGGCCTGGCCCCGAGGGCTGATCCTTACCCCCTGTGGGAGGCGGTGTGTCCGTGAGCATGCATTGTGCTGGCACCTGCCCACCACTGCAGCCCCTGATATTCAGACAGGGTCTCAGTGCTGCCTGTGCTTCCCAGAGAAAGTCAGAGTCAAAAAGCCTCAGCCAGCTCCTAGTCAGATGGTGCTAATCCCTGAAAAGCTTTTGTTCTGTACCACGCTGCTTAAAACCTCTTTTATTTTGCCTTTTTATATCTTTTTTCCAGCACTGTTGTAGCAGTAAGAGGCCAAAGTGACGTACCTCCTTGCAAACACCCCAGCCGAATTCCCACAAAACCACAGCAAGTCAGCAGTCCCACAGGCCAGCCACCAAAGAGTAGATAAACAATATTTAGGTCCTGTGACAGCTTTTAGCTAACACATTTTCAGGAGGTTGAGCGGTTGCTAAACAAGGAGAGGAAGGTGTCAGGTTTATTTCCAAACACACAGTTTATGTTCTCCCATGAGTGCCTGGAGAACAGGCACACTTTCAAATATTTTCACTCTTCTGAGCCGCTCTTCTCCATCTTCTGTGCACCCTTGATGCTCCTGGAAAGCAGGTCCAGGAAGCCATGGCTGTGACCCCCCTTGTCTGTCTCATCCCATTCACAAAACAGCACAGCTACATCACAGGAGGCATGGGATGTAAATGGAGTAAATGTGCTCCCATCTCAAGGTTTTTCTTGGGTCAAAGCCGCAAGCTGTTTCTCAAAGTGTTTTAAACACGCACCCGAGTAAAATTATTTGTTCTCACCGTGGTGTATAGCAAAGATGACGAAATGTTGACTCATGAGTTGTTTTAGCTGGCCTCTCGGGAGAGCTGCAGAAAGCCCGAGGGAGTCACAAAGCCATGTGAGGGGCTGGCTGCAGTTTGAAGGAAAGAAGCAGCTCAGAAGTCCAAGGGTGGGACATGCAGGACCCTGCCAACCCCCTGCTTTCAGTAGTTTTCCCTTCACACCATGTATCCAGACAAATTGCCCTAACTTCATCAGCCTGAGGTATCCATTAGCTACAAAAAAAAAAAAAAGAGGAATTTTTTTGAATGAACCTCTCCTTTATTTCCTCTTAATTCTACCAGTCCTTCCAGCGTTCCTTTGCGAGGGATTATGGTTTTCCGAGTGTGGCTGAGCCCCAAGGCTTATCTCACTGGCACGGGGGGGGGTTATACCCACAGCACCCATCCTTTAAGCACCCTATGTTTGCCCTGCACGCACGGAGGAAGGCAGGCGAGTCGGCTTGCCGGCCCCATCAGAGAGCGTAACCCGGAGGCTTGGGGCCGCGGTGCTCCCATGGGACCTGCGAGGAAGCACGTGGTGGGACAAGCTGCTCCCTCCAGCTCCCAGGGGAAGTGGTGTTGGGCAGCGAGAAGGGATGCAGGAGGACGGATGCGGGATGCCCAACCAGCACCTTAGGAAGTGCTGCAAGCGCTCGGATGTCTGAGACCCTGCCTCTTGCCTCTGCTGCTGCCCGGCAGTGCTGCACTGGCACCAGAGGTCTTGAGGGGCTGCTTAGAACATTTAACAAGTGCTTAAAGCTGTTGTTGCATTTCCTTAAATTAAACTTCCAAGTGGGATAAGGCACGGGGACTTCGTTTGCATGCAGTCCTGCTGCTGGCCCTGCAGCTAGACTCGGGCAAAGAGGTCGAGGCTGCAGGGATGAAGGCATGATGTTCCCCGCTGCCTTAGGGAGGGGGACGCTGGGGCAGAGCGTGTCACTCATGGACAGGACCTGGAGGGACTTACAGAGAGACAGGAGAGACAACAGTCCCTCGCGCCTCTGGCAGAGACAAGGACAATGGTGCTGCATCAGGGAAACAACAGCTCAGGTACAGGGAGCAAGTTCTGAAATTTCTGCTGCAGAAAGTCCAGGTGACAGGTCTGGGGAGCCTGGGGACAAGGCGTCTGTCACGCAAAGACCTCCAGCTCACCACAGCTACCTTTCAAAACGTTTTCTTGAGAAAAGCCACTCGGTATTTCACTTCTTCAAGGCCTGTGAGGGCTTGGAGAAGTTGCTGCAGTAGAATGGAAACACTTTGCTTAGTCTTTTAAGTGTAAAATAGCAGGATTAAATTCAGCTTTTGATGTCAGCCTCAGCTCCATCTTCAAGGGCAGTGCCGAGTCCCCTCCAGCCCTGCCTGGTGCCTCCGTGCTGAATCACTCCGATGCTAATGTAAATACAGCTCTTTGAAAAAGGGCAAATGTTTTCTCAGCTGCTCTTCTTCCTTTTAAAAGACGGGGTGATTGGAATTTTTATGTCTGCAGACATAAATACGGACAACCAACAAATGCTTCTCGGTAAGAAGCTATCTTCGCAAGATAACTGCTTTTTGGAAAGCACATCGTGAATCCCTGGGCACTCTTGGAAAACACTGTTCTCCTCGGGCCTTCTAATTCTCCTTTCCTTCAGTGCCCTACATTCCGTGAACTCCTAAATGAGCTGATCAAAGCAACTACAAATTAATCTTGCTTAGCACGTTGTCACTTCAGGCTCCCGATGTCCCCAGGACCTCGCTTCTGCTCAGCCTCACGGCTGTGCTCGGCAGCAGCAGGCACCAGCAGCTCCTCAGGGCACCATGGGGGGTGTCTGGAGGGCTGAGGCACTGGGGCCATGCTTGGTTGCCCTCTGCAGCAGCAGGGAACAAGAGCTGGAGCTGGGCAGTGACGGGGCAGCCTTCCTGCTGCCCGTGTGTACTGGACTCGGGAGGTCTGGCCGCTGGGAACCACAGCTCTGCTCTCCTCTGCCTTCATTGGGAACTAGACTTGGGCACTCACCCCCCCAGATCCCAGGTTTTCCAGCCTGAGAAGCCAGGCCGGCCCCATCCTGAGGCTGTGCAATGCAGATGGGCTCACAGCCTGCCCTGCTGGAGGGCTGGCGTTGGTGCTTGCAGGTGGTGGTCCCTGGGCCACCCCTCCAGGCCGTGGGTTAAAGCCCACTCTTCCCCCGTGCTCTTTCTCTTGATGGCTCACAGGGTGGTAGCATGGCTTTGAAGGATGCCTTGGAAATGTCCCCAAGCCTGAGGCATCCTCCTCAGAGGACAACCCATCCCGACCAGCTTGGATGTTTGTCCCTGGATGCAGCACTCATGGCCATGTCTCTTACCTCCCCTTACGTGGCCTTCTTGGCACCAGCCAGGTCCCCATTTCACAGCAGCTCACTGCAGCAGAAATTGGTGTGCTTATCACAGAGACCTCCCACTCGGCCACCCCACACAGCGTCCTCATTTCCACCAGCCATCACTCCTACAGAAAACCTCAAGAATGTGAACACGATGTCAAAATAACACTGGGGATGCTACGGACAGCACTTATTTTTTTCTTAATTAATCTGCTTAAATTTAAGCAAAGCTGCCGTGCTGTTTTTGCAGTTTTCCCACCGACATGATGCAGACTGTGTGAAGGATGGCTCCTAATTTAGATCCAGATAGCTACAGACTCCAGTAGGTTTACTGCTTGTAATAATATACAGCCTTGGCTTCGCTTAGTGTCTCCACTGCTCTCCCTCAGAGATAAAATGCTATATTGACCGTGTAAGTATTTTTAGCAGTGCTGTTCTTCTCCAGTTAAGCCATAAAAACCAAGGGTGCAGACACTGGAAGTAATGTCTGTAATTTACCATGAACCACAGCCCCCTGGCTCACAGCAGCCCGCTAATACCAGCCAGGGACCAGCAGTGTGTGCTGAAACCCCGAGGGCAGGCACTGCTCAGCAGGCAGGAGAGGCTCTGAACACAACACACTGCTTTCCCTGTTGTTTGCTCCCTTCCCAATTCCCGTCCTGCTCTCTCCTTTCTCACTCTATATGAATGCATGCTGCTGGCCCTAATAAAGGGCCTAAAATGTGCTGCCTCATGGGGCCATGGCTTCAATACTGAGCTGTGAGGAGTGTCCAGCTCTTCCGCAGCACTGATTGCTTTGGGGAGAGTTGCCTCCTCTGGGAGAGAAAACAACCTGCTGAGGTACTGGGGTGGCCACGGGGGCCAGACACCCTTTCCTGGGAGCTCTGGCAGCAAACTCGCACCTAAAGCACCAACAAGGACAGGAATTTCACGCGTAGAGGCTTGCCAGGCTTCAGAAGGGCACTTGGGCTGCCTCCTGGCTGAGAAACTGTGAGCAACGTCCTAGGAACTTACCGATGATGTGATTTTTCTTTTGAAGTGCCAAGGAGATCAAAAGAAAAGGCTTTTTTTTTTTTTTTTTTTTTTTTTTTTTTTAATCTTCAGATTACCAGCAAATTCAGGCTTAATTCTGGTGGGAAAGAAAGAAATCCACCTGTGTGGTGAGGCACCGACACGAGAGGGTTTCACCCTCGCCCTTCTGGTCCCTCTCTGGGCACGCAGCACCACAGCAGGGGGCTGAGCCCTGAAGGCATCAGGGAGCACCAGGCTGGGGACGGCAAGGGGCACCAAGAGCTGCCGGGGGCCTGCTCCTGCCCAGGGCCCATCCTCTCAGCTCCCAGCAGGGTGGTGACAGTGAAAGCACCCGGTGTCCTCTGGCATGCAAACAGGGTGCCCTTCAGCTGGCCAAAAGGGACTTGGGAACACAGCCAGGGCGACTCACGGCCCAGCACAGGGTGGGGAGTTCTGGAGGTGGAAACACTTTTATCGAGCTTCAGCATGGAATAATGCAAGCACAAGTGAAGGTCATGAGATAGGGCTTGTCGTGGAAACTTTAAACAACAGGGGACTCGTTTCTTCAGCATTTTTTTCAGAGCTCCACAATTCAGGATTTGACATAAGGAGAGATATAGCAGCAAGTCCTCCTGCAGTGATGGAGAACAAAAGCTCCAGCGTCTTCTAGCAGGTGGGCAGAGAAACAAGAGGAAGTTTATTCAGAGCTTAAAGTCCCAAATATGCTTGTAAGGAAGCTGGAAATTCCCTTCCCGGCAAGCACTTTTTATTTTTGCTTTTTCTTCTTCTTCCTCTCCTTTTTCTCCTTCTTCTTCTTCTTTTCTTTATCTTTTTCTTTTTTTTTTTCTTTTTCTCTTTCTTTTTCTTTTTCTTTTCTTTTTCTTTTTCTTCTCCTTCTTCTTCTTCTACTACTTCTTCTACTACTACTTCCTCTACTACTTCCTCTACTACTACTTCTTCTTCTCTTTCTTTTTCTCTCTTTTTCTCTCTCTTTTTCCTCTCTTTTTATTTTTTTTGGAAGGGGAAAGTTTTTTTCATATGACCTCACCCGGACATCCACTGCATGTCGTGTGATTGACCCAGGAGCACTCTATTTCCCACAGCCTCTGGTTGAACGTGCAATTCACTTCCAGGTCCTGGATAGTGGTATAAAGTTCAACAGAGCTCTGCTACGGGATCATAATCCCAGTGGGTCAAGACGTTTAGAGTTGAAGAGGTTACAGGCTTTTCTGAGGAAGTATTTAAACTCCATCTGTCAAATCACTTGGATAGAAGAAATTCATAGACACAGCCAGCAGTACATTAAGTTCCTGTTTCCTTGTCTTCATTTTAGTGATGTGTTTTGTTTTCATGCTGCTCTAAGAAAATAATTAAACCGTGGTGATTTATAGCTATGAAAAAATGATAAAATCTAGATTGAAAAAACAACAACAGGGAAGAAATTCAAGGAGCCACATGCAGAAGAGAGCCACATGAAGAAAGCTCTTTTCAAGATCATTGGAAATCCTCAGTGGTCCGATCTTTCCAGAAAGCCCTCTAAGAAACATGAGATGCTTCATTTTCAGTTTAATAACACACAAAAGCCACTCTCAGACCTTGCATGTTAAAAGAAGAATAACAAAAAGGGAGGCAGAGCTTTTTCTCAGTACCTAAACAACAGGATTGAAAATGAGGAAGTTTGGTATTGCAATTTTCCAGGAAACCTTAACATTGCTCCCTGACTCTATTGTTTTGTTCTTCAGTATATAATCCAGATGCAAGCCTGATAAATTAGGGGTTTCACAAATTGTTTGTTTTCCATTTACAAGAGAAAAGGCAGTGCGGGAACACGTGGCATCTGCTGAGAGACTTGGAGACCAGTTAGGTTTCTCTATTTGCTTTGAAGAAGGCAAACTGACTACCAGGGTTTGACAAGGGAGCGGTGTAGGTGAGGCTGAGGGTGAGCAACATCAGGTCTAGGACACGATAAGCATTTCTCAAATGCCTGTCTTTGAAACACCCAAGCGAAGGCAGCTTTTCTGCTCCCTTCCTTTTTGATAAAGCAAATATTTCCACTGAATGAATGTAGTTCATTTACCAAGAATCTGAAAACAGAGACAGCACAGAGAGGCAGGGATAATTCCTACTGGGACAAGCTCTTCTGTGAACAAAGCAAAGCTCAGGTTCCTGCAGGCTCCTCTCTCTGACCTTGATGTTCCCTGCTGTAATAATGCACAGCCCACTCATTTGCAAAGTACTCTATATCCACTGAAATATTTAAGATGCCATTTCCCCCCTCCAGTCCTTTCTTCCTCCTCCCACTATTCCCTAGGCATCTCCCCTGCCTCCGTTGCAATAGCCCCAGCTCCCTGCTGTGCCTCAGCCTGTCTGGGGCTGACAGCAAAGCAAGAGGCAGAAGCTTCACGGGATTTTATGTGAGCTGAGGGACTGCTGGCTAGCAGGGTGAAGGGCAGCCCCATTGCCACATTCCCCAGTTCTTCGTTGCCCAGCATCAGAAATATGGTTTTCTTTTTCTTTAGCAGCTACATAAATTAGACAGGCTCCCAGGACCTTCACTAACTATATAAAAAGGAAAATGTTTTCTTGGGTGATAAACAGCCAACCCGATGTCTCCCATCAGGTAGGACTGGCTGGAACAGAAGAAGGAAAAGTCATAGACCCATAGAGTTGTTGAGATTGTAAAGCACCTCTGGAAGTACTCCGAAATGCCTAAATATTACAACGGCATAAATACTTGACTGAGTCAGGCTCAGGATTGTTGCTTCCCAAGTGCACTACGGTGTGTGCAGTTCTGCTCGCTGTTTATTTTGGTAGCAAGACTGGTGTCGATGTGGTTATTGCACAAGGAGTGAGAGGTTGGGTGGGAGCAGATGCAGAAACACAACTGCAGCTCCAAAATCTCAGGCCAAGATAGGAAGGCTGCTATGGCACGAGAGCCTCTAGCTTAAGGCTCTCTCTCCAGCAGCACACTGCATGGGTTTTCCACAAGGTGAGCCCATGGGGCGAGCAGGCTGAAAGCATCACCCCAGTTTTACAGCTGCCCGAGCTCCTGTCTCGGCTGTCTCTTGTGCATTCGACTCTTAAAGAACACAAGTGATATAATCGTGAACCCTGCATCCTCCCGGCACCCAGGCTGCCTGAGGGGCACTGTATTTTGGGTGCAGGTGAAGGGCTGAAACCTGCTCATGGGGATCTCCACCACGGGGATCTTCCCTATAAGCAGTTTCCAGCCTGAAACTTTGCCTGTGTGTGCAACCCCCTTCCCACCCACACACATTCCTTTCTAGCAATGCTGCTTTATTTGGCTTATCATTCTTATCTTTTTGTTAAACTGACTTAATTGGTGCATTTAACTCTTTATGGTCTTTAATAGTCTCTCTGATATCACTTACTTACACAAAAAGCAGTCGTAGTCTTACATTTCAAAACAGCATTTAAATTGAGAAAGGTCTTTACAGCTGCAGTGTACAACTGTGCTAGCTCCATCACTTCTCACACACCTCATCAAACACGCGGCATGGCAAGGCAAGCTGCATCTCACCAGCTGCTGAACTGTCCAAGTCACGACAGGGGTACCTCCAGATAGCAGAAATCTTCTCATATTTTTTTCAGAAGCTTTTTTACGACTTCGAAGCCACATCCCCCCAGTATGCTGCTTTTACTGCATGTTACGGCTCTGAGGGAATCCTGTCCGTGCTGCTCAAATGGTGGTTAGCTGAGCTCACTGTGTGCACTATACTCGGGCTGTTTGTACAGCCAGGTCCATCAGGAATCTACAGGAGAAAATCCCAAGTGGGAGAGGTGCCAGCAAAACCCCTAGTGCCAAAAGGATTATGTCAGCATGGAAGAAAAAAGTCCTTAGGCAGCTCGGTTTTATCTGGGGAACTGCTGCAAGCTTTACCCAGACAAAAATGCACCCACCTCAGGGCAACATCGGCTGTATCCATGAGAAGAACTCCACCAGCAGAAACCCCCCCAGATTTCAGTAGCATGGCCAAAGTTGTCTAGGCAGCACCCAGCCTTGGTACAGCAGGGGAGTGCTCCTGGGGACTGGGGATGCAGGGCCACGTTATCTTCTAGGGGTTTCCCTGCATCAGGATTACTTTATTACTGAAAAAGTAGCAGTGAAGTGAGCTGGTAAAGCACTCTTCACTACGGGCACAGTGAAACAGGCAAAGCCCTGTACTCATGTTGTCAGGGGAGCAGCACATGTGCAAAAGGCTAGAGCAGTAAAAAGAAATGTCTAGACCAGTAAAAGGCAGGACTGCGCAATGCCATGAACACCCCCACACCTCAGCTGGCAGCTCTGTTGGTCAGAGCATGGCACTACTCACAGGAATCCGTCCTGACAAGTAAATGCCTTGCTCTATTTTCATACCCATTCATAATTTCTGGAAGAAAACTGTGAAGTCCCTCCAAATGCAGGGTGTGGGGAGGGAAATCAGGAAAAAAATAAATAACAGCAAGAACTCCTATAATGCCCCGTGTTGTTCATGCAGAGCAATATTCTTCTGAGAGGCTGTGCTCCTGGGAGCAAGGCACCGAGCAGGGTGCCTCCCGTGGCAGGAAGCATGACAGGGGAGCAACACGGGTTAAGGTCCGAGCAGGAACCAGGGGAGTTGTAGTTTTAACACGTTAACACATTATACTAGGGAAAAAGCTGGAGTATTTTTAGCATGGCCTAAGTATTTGTCTCAGCACTGTTTTGGCCTTTTTTGGAATTTTTAACTCTGGAAACAAATACAATACCCTTTTCAATAGTGAAACACCACCTATTTTCTTTTATTTTTTGCCACAAAGAAGACTGCAGGTTTCACTTCCAACAACATTAAAGGAGAAACATATACCAGTTGCTTTTGACACAGCTTTCCCCCTTCACAACATCAGGCAGCTCACTTACTCTTTCCCTAATTTCTGACCACTTCCCCCAGCCTTTCCTACTCACACATTTAGCTATGTCTTCGTTGTAAAATCCAAACCCAAGCTGTTGCTTGAAGGCATTGTCCCTCTCTCCTGTTTCAAACGTTGCGTGTGAGCGCAGCAGGAGAGGTCAGGGCAAAACCCTTACCAGTTCATCACACACCCTCTGGTCCTGCCCCACACACAGCCACAAAACGCCATTTCCAAGGTGTGTCAGGGGGAGAAGCATCTCACGACAGACATTTGTTTCATCCCATGAAGAACCCGCTGCTGAATGATCCCCTGTGGCACACGGTGCATGGGGAGAGCCCAACAAGCCAGAGGCAGGCTGAAGGAGGAGGTGGAGTTCAAACACGAGTGCAACAACAAGAACTGACACAAGGCGAGTCTGAGCACCAAGAAGAGAATCGCATGCAGTGAGGGAGGGATGCTCCCCCTCTCTTATTTCTATTCCATTTCAAATACTAGCCCCTTCCTCCTCCCCTCTGCCTGGCACTAGCATAAGCATGCAACACGGTCGTAAGGAACAGGACAGTGCCGCAGTCGGCGTACCCACAAGTCACCCAGGGAAATGAGTCTCTTGAAAGGATAAGGGTGAGAGAGGCTCCTGCGGCTGCCAGAAGGAGACTGTGGTCGGTCGGCTGCTGCCAGCTGAAGGGAGAGGAGAACAAGCCCTTTGTTTGTCCTGGTTCTTCTCTTCCTCCTCTTCAGAGGCTGCCATTTCCACTGCTTCTGGAGTGGGGGAGGAGATGGGGCAAGGGGCTGCTGCGGGCAGCTCGGGTTCATCTCTCAGGCAGCAGCACGAAGAAGATCGCCTTGAGGAAGTGCCCAAAGCTGCAAACAGCAGACACGAGCCAGTGGGAGCGAAGGCTGGGGTCGGTATTCACAACACACTTCGTGATGTCTGCCTAAGGAAGAGGGAGCAGAGATCATCAGAGATGCCCAGAACTGCATCAGCAACCAGATACTCCCACACCAACACGCTGCTTTGCACCACTTTGCCACGCTGTGAACAGCCACAGCCACTTGCCCTGACACCTTCTATGCACAGCAGGTTACTAGATCAGGCTCGAGAGCTCTGTGAAAGGCACTTCCTACATCAACAAGGCAAAGTGTCCGCTTCTCGGCCATGCCTGGGGAAAGAAATGCTACAGGTATATTGTCAAGCATTTTCCATTCTCAGTAATGAAATAAAAGAAACTTTCCTCTCCTTTTCAAAAAAGGTAGAAAGCTTTGGCAATAGCAGCACTCTCATCCTTTTCTGTAAAGCAAGATGCTTCCCGGAGGTTGTCCTGTTTAATATCAGCTCAAGTTGCTTGCACTTTTTCTCTTGCCTTAATGTTTTATTTGGAACTCATTCAAGTAAGCCAACCCGCAATTTAAATCTCAAGCAATGCAAGCTTTGTTTGTGGAAATGTGTCTGCTGGCAGAGATGCCTCCCCAGCACATGGGCCAGATTTAAAGATCGTTTGGGCAGCTGGTTTCAAGTATTAACAGGAATGGAAGCTGGCCTGCAAGGAACAAAGAACAACAACCCAGCAAATCATGAAGACACAATCTCACTGGGAGGAGAAGGTGTAAAATATCTGGAGAGAAAAGTGAACAGGACAGAGATAGATAGAAAATCACATCCTTCCAACCCAACCCATTCTGTGATTCTCTTATTCTATAACCAGAAAGCAGGAGGGGGACTGAAGGGACACATTCCTGTATCCAGTTACTGAATGCAGCTGCATTGATTCCCCTGTCTTCTACAGACCGAAGTCTGCTGCTAGCAGCCTCACCAGCCATCCACACAGTGCCGGTGGTTCCTCCCTCCCAGGAAAGCCTGAGGGGCTGGCATGCTGCACCACTACACTGCTGCTCTCCGGGGAGCGTTAGGAGACACCGAGGTCCCAAATACCTGATGAGCAGAGACTGCAGGCAGTCATGGACGGGACAAACAGGAGGACAGGAGGAAGCCGAATCAGCACAAGGGGTGTTTCCAAAGGTGAACAACAAGGCACAGAAATGCTGCTGCCTGCAGCTATAAAAGCACAGGCAAACATCGCAAGCAGCCGTGCCAGCGCACAGCAGAAGATGCTGCAACGTAGCGCGAGTGGTTACAGGCATTTTACCTGTACTGTGGCCTAAACTTTTCAGTGACAGCTTAGCAAACTTGCTGTGCTTTGCCTGAACAGATTCAGCCTGGATCAGGGACTAGAACGGTGTTAAATTTAAAACACAGCTGTGCCAAGCTGCCTCTTCCATCAGAAAGACAGGTCCCTGTGCCTGCCTGAGCGTGTATCCAGACGTCAGCGCAGCTGATGGCTCTCCACGAACTGAATGGCTCCTGGCTTTAGTGCCTTACATCTTCTGCAAAGCCAGGTAGGCACACCTGGTGGGTGACAGCCACTGGGATGCGAAAGTGCAACCCCCTTGAAGCTGTGCCATGCCTGCCAAAGGCAAGGACCTCACCGGGGCTAGCCGTGAGGAGCTGCAGTCAGAAGCACTTACAAGCCCGTGTGGCGCTTGCTTAGATAAACAAAATAGCTCAGCTGTTTAACAATTGTCTCGGCTGTTGTGATCCAAAAAAAGAATGCCAGATAAGGCACTGGAACTGAAAATTTCAAAGCTTCTCGATTAAATAGGTCTTTTGGTCTTGTGAGGCACCGATAAGCTGTTGTAGTGACAGTTTGATCTTTGCCTGTTAATTATTCATTGAACAAGTTTGAGTCTCAAGCTCAGAAAACATACATAGCTGCTAAATCTTCCTGTTCTACTGTAAAGCCACTGCCAAAGCTGCACACGCCCCCCAGGGAGAGATGATACCTGCAGGGGTGAATGTTTCCTGTTTCTCCTAAGAGGTTTTGCATTTGTTTTGTGTAGGGCTGTGGCAAGTGGAGGCTTTCTCCACCCTACAAAACAGAAGCACAAGGCTAGGGATTCCTGGAACGGAGGCGTGTGGGAAACTACTGCTGAGCGGGGACTTCCGAACACCTTCCCAAGGTCTCTGCAGTGGCTTTCCCAAAACAGCTCAGAGCGTGGTGGTTCCTCTTGGCATGGTTCATGAGCTGATTTATAAGAGGTAGGGGCCCTGTGTACAGAGGAAACACAGACTCCAGGCCAAGACAAACTAACAACCAGCTAGGTCAGGTGCCAAACGAAAGGGTCTCCAGTACACAGCCATTTTGTCTGGCCCATTTGTGAACCCAGGCTGGGCAATTTCACACCACAGTGCCTAGATCAAAAGGAGGAACACTCAGGAAAACACGGCACACGATGGAAAAAGGATTTGGAGCCTTCCCCCAGGCTGAAGGAACCATGTGTTTCTAGAGGGAAGATATCTCCTTTCCGCAGCCCAAAGTTGTTGATAAGGCTGCAATCAGCACAGCCCAGCAGCTTTTACAGTCATTTTGTCCAAGCGGGGGCAGTGACATTGGCTTCCCTTTCCTAGAGCCAGAGCCTGAGAGAGAGCAGCGTAGCTTCAAGGAAAATGTAATGGCTATGCGAAGAGGAATGATTGGCACAAGCAGCTAGCAGTGGACAGGGCTTATCTCCCCAGATGGCGAGAAGCAGCTCTGGTCAGGGGGTGGGTTCTGTGCCTTGTTTGCTATGCAACAAACTTTCCAAAAATATCCCTTTGGAACTATGAAAACATTTTGTTTAGAAGTCTAATAACGCAAAACAAAAATTAAAACAAGATGTTAACTTACAAGAACATGTATGGTTTACCAAAACAAAGAAACAAGTTAGCTGGAGACTAGGAGGAGACACATTCCTGTGCAACATTCCAATTTTAATGAAACATTTTTTTTTTTTTTTTCCAAAGGAAAAAGTTGTTTCAGAGAAAACATTTCAACCAGCCCCAGCAGGTACCCTGTTAAAAGTAAGCCCCACCAAGGATGTTGAGGCAGGGATTTCACATGCAGGAACAGTGGAACTTGATGAATTGCTTTCACAGGTTATCCTCTGCAGTATCTTAGCACAATTATGTGTGCAGATACAAAATGAAACAAATCTGGGCATGCAAATCAATGGTCCCTAAATCAAAATGGTTCCTAAACCAAATCAATGGAAAAAGATCCCCTCTCTGGGCCGGAGATGGGTGGGGAGCCTGCCCCTGTCCTGGCAGCTCAGGAAGAAATGTCACCTCTTGGGAAGGAAGGACTGTGCCACTGCAGCTCAGCCTTGAAGGAGTGCATGCCTTGGGAACAAGATGTCTCCTGAGCTATGTGGTGGAACATTTAACTCCAGACAGCATCTGCCAGGCAGTACCAAAGGGATTTTGGCCGTACCTTTCCAAGAAGTGTCTATATCCCTGCCAGACTGGCACAGAGACCCAGAGAGAGACGTACATCGCGCAGCTGCCAACCCTGACCCTAGCTGACCACTCGTCTCAGGCTTCTGGGGAACTTGCTAGAAAGGTGTCTGGCTATTCCACAGCACCTAAATAAAGCTCTTACTCTAACCAGTGCTCCACTGCAGTGCATTTTATTTCCCATGGGTTATAGAGAAGAAATCAAGTGGGTATAGCCAACTGGTGCTTGTACCACACTCTAACACAACACTGCCGTAACCACAGTTTCAGGGCAGGCCAGTGAAAGCCATGAGCCCTCCCACTGCCAGCTCTATCAATGAGTGTTAGCAGTGCCCTTCAAAGCATAAGTGCACTACAGCTTGAGCTACATCAGAAGTTAATCACGGAGCACCACCAGGTCAGGGAATGGCACGAACTACCAGGTTTTAATAACCCTCTAAATTTCCTCACGGTGTTACATTAGTATATAATCTTTGACTTGGGGAACTGTGGGGCAGGTGCAATGGGAAATAAGCTGTCAGGCCTCATTTATTCAGTTTCAAGAAAACAGCTGCCCAAGAGGATGGCTCCTATTTGCAGTCTCCAACTACAACTGGCTGGCAGCTCCAGACAAGTTCGAGACAGGAACAGAACAGCAGTGGGTCAGGATTGAATTAGTCCAGCACAGACACGCAGGAGGCTGAGGACCACAACAGCGGGTGCTGTCACGGACAGGACCAGGAGGCAGTGACAGAGCTCTATGGAGCCTAGCACAGGTGTAGGACAGTGGTGGCCCCGGGGCCGTGGCAGAACCTCACTCAGTGTTTTTCTGCATAAAGCTGCAGTGGGGGCACTTTCACTTCCTTTAACTGGGATATTTTCTGGTGTGCATGTGTGGAAGCAAAGACCATACAGCCTCTCTTACCCAGCCTCCTCGCCTTTTCAGCCATGTCACCAAGGTCTTGCGGACGAACTCTCCCAGGCAGTCGACGATGGTGTGAACCATGGCTGGCTGTGCATGCCGCACGCAGTCCACCGCCAGCCCTGCCGCCACCGCGTAGAGAGACACCACCTTGCCCCATGTTATGCCTAGGAAAAGAAGAGAGGTCATTCAGCTTCACACGTGCATGCCACTCAGTCTCTAATAATCAAAGGGAAAGCCCCCAGGAGACTGGCGTTAGGCAAAACTCCCCCCCGAAGAGCTGCAAAAGGAAGTGGTCTGACTTGAGCATGTGCCTCTCAGCACTGGGTGTGCAGCTTTGGAGCAAGCAGCCCAGCGCTATCACTGATGCAGGGACGATGCACACTGCAGTGGCTGACATTGCCATTAACTCTCAGCCATGCACAGGCTGCAGAGGAGGCAATCAGATTCAAAAAGTTTGAGCAACCTGTTTGTTTTTTTCACCAGCATGACTCCTAAACACCCTTAACACAAAAGTATCCCTACTTTTTTTCTAGCTCAGACGAGCCTGTTCCAATGTGACAGGAAAAGCACGTAAGAGATGAGCATCCACACAGTCAGTTCTACCGTGACACAAGAACAAAAGTGGGAGACAAAGCTACAGAGACGAGGAGGTTGGGGTGCTCTGAGAGGCTAGGGGCCTCTCTCAGCCAGCACCAACAACCAGGCAGCTTCAAGAGTTTGAGGCCCCTGCCTGCAATATTTGACACCGCATATCCCATCCAACTGAGAGCAGTGCAGGGATGGGAGTATCTGTCAGTCATCTAATTTCCCCTAAAGCAGAGCATCCTGCCAGGCTGACCTGCCATCGGTGAGCGCTCTGTGGAGGTTGCCCCAGCAGCAGCCATCTTCCTGTTCATACTGAAGAAACGCACTGAAGCCCAGCTCTGGGCACCAGCCAGCCTCCCTGGGGCTCCCCTGCACTTTGCCAGCACCACTGGGTATAATCCTCCGTGCTCACACACTGCAGCCAGCAGTCCCTGATCAGACTTCTATCAGGGCCAGTGACCTGGAAATGCAACCCTTTTGCATGCATGGAGAAGAACTGCCGCTACCAGGTGGGTTTCCTTTGGCTCTGCTGGGAAGTTTACTACCCCCCTTAATTTATGATCTGGAACACCGTATTTGACAAGCATTTTGGGAAGTATTTTACAGTGAGACATCTCTGTGGAGCCTTTCCAAGGTCTGTCCCAAATGTAGACAGAGGCCAGGTGAAGTTTTAGTTGTTTAAAAAACAAACAAACCAAGAAAACAAACAAACAAAATCATTCTTGCAGGGTTGCAACAAGAAAGAAAACAGGTATGAGGGAGGAAAGGCAGATAGTTGTTTAGCCACTAGATCTAGGCACCAGAAGGGGTTAAACAAATGGCCGAGAAACTGGATGTGCTCAGCAATCTATCAGCTAAGAAAGCCTTTAATGTAATTTAAATTTGAAAGACCCTTCCTCTTTCCTTTACTGCCATCCCAGGCCCCCAGGCATCCTGAACATCTCTCTAGGATGGGGCCTGAAAGTCCTGGTTTCTGCTCACACTGCAGCAGAGCACATCTCTTTAACATATGTGCAGGTGTGAGAGCATTTCTGGGGTTCTTCCACTTGATGCCTCAAAAGCAACACTCACACTAACACTTTTAGGAATTACTTTTTTATTTATTAAAAATGTGCAAAACTTTACAGAGAAACTATTCAAATATCAGCCATAGGAATGGCTTGTTAGACTGGAGAAAATCCATTTACTGTTCCAAAAAAAAAAAAGCCATTTTTCTACTTACGACTGATGCAAGATCAAAATCTCCAGCAGATCCTTTTGCAAGGCATGGTAACAAGGCACGGGGTAACAGTAACCCCGTGGTCAGAATCAGAGGTCAGAGTCTGCTGTGATCCTTCACCAGCACTATCCGCAGGATCAGAGGAAGTTATTAATGTAGCTATACTGGCTGTTATTTGTATTCTGATTTTATTTTCTTGAGTCGGCTCTGCAGGTCCCCTCCCCAGAGCTGTCACTCAGGAAGTTCACTGCCTGTGTGGTATTGACACTATTTATCTCTCTTTCTCACATTGTGTCACCATGACAGCCAGCAAAACAAGCCAGGAAGAGGCTATAAAACCACATGAGAAAACACGAGGCTGAGGGTTTCTCCTAGCAAGGCAGAGGCTGTCCTGAGGCAGGCCGGTACCTCTCCACCCAAAGAAAGAGGCTTTAGGAGGTTACCTGTCACCATCCATGACCTCCCGGACCTGCATCTCAGCTGGCTTATAACCAGTTTTATGTCAGCCTCTTACTGCCATCCTCTGTCCCCACGGAAATGTGGCTCCTTGCTTTTTGAGGTACATGAACCGAAGTTACCCAAAAATGCAGGGAGGAGTTCAGTGGCTTATTCCCAAGCTTTTACTGACACTCTTCACTCCTAAATATCTAAAGCAAGTTCACTGGTTTCGGGACATTTACACAGCAGTAACCAAGACTAGAGCTCTAGTCACCCCAGTAGGGAAAGGTAGCTTTAACTTCGTTTTAAACCCAACTATCTAACAGGAAAAAAAAAAAAAAAAAAAAAAAAAAAAAAAAAAAAAAAAGTCCTTCCACACCCTAAGAAAGACGTATTAGACCTCTGATTTCCCTAATACCCAGCAAACCAGCTTGCTCTGTGGGTATGCTGGTCCAGCTACCTCCTTCCGAGGAGGATAGAAGGAAAGCCCCTTCAGCTCTTGTGTTCTCTGTCAAGGTTGCTACATAGTGGTGTAGGGTGACAAATTCTTGGATTCTTAATATTTCTCAACAAGGGCCTGCACGACCCCCCTCAGCACACGGATGGAGCACCCTCTCCTTTCACACAGAGGCACCCCCTGCCTCGGGAGGGCTCCAGCAGCCTGCAGCCCCAGGAGCAGCCCACCCACAGCAGGCCCCGACCTGCGCTCCCGCGGGACTCCAGCTTCATCTGCTTTTCTTTCGAGGATTGCCTTGTTTGTGGCAATGTGTGGAGTTGTATCTGTCCAGTGCCTGAGCAAGGAGCCTTGCTCCAAATTCCTCAGAAGGCCTGGCTGCCATCCACAGGGGCTGCTCGTCCCCAGGTGCTGCTGAGGGACGAGCAATTCGCATCTCCCTGCTGTGTGTGAGAGAGTGGAAAAGCAGTCCTTAACGCAGTGATTAAAACAGAGATTGCCCTAAAACTTCTGTCCACAGAGGTGGAACAAAAGGACGCAGAACATGTTAAAAGATGCTTAGAAGGAATCTTTAAAAATAAGTAATACAAGTCACAGACTTAAGGCCAGCCGTGGAGCTGGAGGCATGTAAACACTGGCGAGCCCAGGGGAAAATGAATTAGCAGGAAAGAACTACGCTTGAAACTGTTCCCACTGCGTATCAGCTTGTCTGCCCCAGGGGGAGCAAAAAGAGCCATAAGACACGACTGTGCAGTCTCCAAGCTCCATGCTATCCAAGGTTACCCAAATAAATTTCCCTCTGCTCCACTCAGCATCAACGTCTAACTTGCAAATCAGGCCTAAGAGTAATATGATCAAGTGCTACATTTCAACAGCTGGGAGAATACGGTCAGACACAATATACTTCCCTCTGGTGAAGAGAACGATGCCAAGAGGGATGTGTACAAGGCAGGAAGTTCATCTCATAAAGCCTAAGTGATGTGGCAGCAGTGAGATGCTGCAGGGGAAAGCGTTTTCTCATGACAACCCGTTAACCACACATCCCTGTTCCTCATCATACAGGGTTCACTTCAGCCAAAGCACTCTAGATTGAAAACTTACCAGCACCCATATAAAACCAGGACAAGACCTCTTTTAGAGAGCCCTGGTACCTAGCAGTGCTTACTGACTGGGAAACTGTTTCCTTTAGGAAAGGAAAATGCATCTTCCTTTTCTTCTTCTGTCCTTCCACCAAGTGACCCCTTCCTTCAGGGATTCATTTAAACAGTTATTGTAAATGCCAGCTCAGCCAGGCCCCAGTCCAAGACCTGTTAAAGTCAGTGGAAAATCTCCTGCTGGCTCCAGAGCAGCTTTGGACCACCCAGCAGAACCAGCTGTACTGTCCCCGAAGATGAGTAAGTCTCTGAGTGTGCTCAGAGGGGATTAACTCGTGAAGTGATGCTACTGCAGATCCCTCAACATCCAAAACAGGTCAGGGCTCTGCCATGCCAGGCTCTGCACAGACAGGCTCTCCTTGACTTGGATAACTAACAGCTTGTTAGAAACAGGGAAGGAAAATACAGCTTGAACGTTACCACGCTCTGTGACCTGCTCACTTTCTGCCTATAGTCTCAGCTGTCAATCTTGCTGTAATTGGGATTTGAGCTGTCCATGCTACACCAGAGGAAAGACCAACTGGAGATCAGTGGAACAGACAATGCTGTAAAGTTGACTACGGCACAAGCACCCATGCAGAGGCATCAACCAGGGAGCCAAATGTCCTCAGTCTTCCTTCTTGAGATGTCCACCCAGAGCTTCTTTGTCCAGATGCG
This sequence comes from Oxyura jamaicensis, assembly GCF_011077185.1. Taxonomy (NCBI): domain Eukaryota; kingdom Metazoa; phylum Chordata; class Aves; order Anseriformes; family Anatidae; genus Oxyura; species Oxyura jamaicensis. The sequence goes on along the minus strand of NW_023304183.1, from coordinate 21,261 downwards.
TAGACAGTGGGGATAGCACATAAGCACTGCCAGAGGTACAGTGTGAAGATTTGAAACCTCTCCAGCAAGACAGGGTCAAAATCCCCCACTCCCTTGCTGGATAGGCATTGCATGTCACTAATGGGGCTCTTCAGACTGTCTAGGCCTGGCAGTGTCAGACTGACTGTTTTCTTAATAAACTGGACAGTGAAAAACAGGGTCAGATGCTTTAGCCATTGGTAATTGGCTTGAAAATTCAGACTGTATTGAGCTCTCTGGTTTCCTTTGCTTGGTAAGAGCCTCTTTCCTCAGAAATATGAAAAAAAAAAAAAAAGGAATGAATGTCTGGCTGCCACAGCCAACTCTGATTTGCTGGATTTAGCACTAAATGTTGAGTCTTGAGACTGCAACTAGGACTCGGGAATGTTAAAATCAGCAAACTATTCCCCTTCTGCAACCCAGCAGCAACAGAAATTACAATAATTAATTGATAAAAGTGATTGAACACAGAACCCCCGCTTCATACTCACAAGTTTTCTTGGTAGTTGGTATGAGGCAAAGATGGGAAAGGGGAGAAAACAGATGACACAGAGCACCAGGGAGGTTTGAAACCATTTCCTGCACAGCCAGCCATCTGCCAGCAATTTATGCAGAACAGTGTCCCCAGATGAAGGGCAGCACTGGCTGCAGAGCTTTAGTCTTCATGTCTAAAATGCTCCCAAAGTTTCTGGTATTGCCAGCCTCAAAAGGCTGAGTCTGGATCCCATTCTCACCATTCTGAAAACCCCATGGTTAAAGCCAAGATTTAAAATTTCTAGCTTTACTTTCAACAGAAAACATTTTACGCCGCCCAAAATTTTCACCCAGCTCCTGAGCTGGGAACTTGAAGAGCAAAAAACGCAGCTCTCGATGTGTCTGTCAATACACACTGGCAAGGGCACGGCTCCCCGAATCCAGCAGGGATTTCTCCCCAGCATCATGTTTATGCAGCACAGCAGCACACACAGTCTGCACCACCTGCACCCATTCTGCTTTCTGGCTTAATTCCCTCTGTCACTTGGGCTGATGCAGTCAGCAATACTCATCTAAGAAGATAAACTACTTACCTCCACAAACACCCAAGCCTGCAAACCTGACCTCTGTTTTTTCTGTAAGCCTTGATGTAAAATAAAGCTCAGCGCTGAAAGGACAAGAAAGGGCACCTGTACTTCGAGCACAGCCACACTCAGACATTCCTGCTGTGTTTGCCTGGCTCTTGCTTTCCGAGCCCACACTGCCTACCAGGCCAGGCTAGGGCAAAGGCAACCTGCATTCCAGGAAGGCTCTGAAAGGACACTGAGGGCTACACGAGCTACAAAATCCAAATCTATCAATTTCTTATGACACAATTTCTATTTCCCTGATCCAAGGAGTAAATCTGCCTTGCTAAACCTGACAGGAGCCCGGCTTTAGCATTCCCTCTCAGATCTCTGTTGCCATCTGTTGCTGTTCCGGAGAGGATCTGCACTCCACATCACAACACACTTCAGATCCGAAGTTCAGGATGTCAGCACAGGGCTTCTCTGGTGTGTCAGTGGCTCCCGTGCAGTTTATGCACCTAAAAATGTATAGCTGACTGTGAAGATAAAAAGGTTTTGAGCATGGAAGCCTGCTTGGAAGTACAGCAGAAACTGTTTTCAGGGGAGGCCAAGGCTCCCTCGCAGGAACGCAGCACGGAGTGTAGTTTTGCTTTTGTCAGTAACCTCCAGGAGCAAACAGAAGCAGAACACTGATGCCTAGGCAATGGAAAAGCTCAGACCACCTGCTTGTGGGGAACAGCTAGCCACAAGGACCAAGGTCCCGTCTCTGGCTCTGAGGAAGGAGAAGCAGCAACTGAAAGCAGCAGACTCCATTGCAGCTCTGGCTATTGCTGAGGGAAAGGAAGCCAGGAAGAGGGGAACTCCCTTGTGATGAGCTGGTTCTGGCTCTAACAGCAGCAGCATGAGCTGGAACAAGGGAGACTCCCATGTAATGAACCTTCTCTGGCTGCCAGTGGTGAGCGAAGCAGCTTGGAATGAGTGACATCCCTGTGCAATGAGGTAACACCACCTCCTCAGGAGGAAGGGCAGGAGATGGCTTCTCGAATGAATGAGAACCTGCCAGAAGGATGTACAAAATAGGGCATTTCCCTGCCAGAACAACAGAGCACGGAGGAGCCCTCATTAAATCATTACAGCAGGGCAGGCTGCCAAACTGCCCGCAGCTCTTTCAGAAAGCAGGCCCCACCTTGCAGACCATCCCAGAAACATGCTTTCTCCAAGAGAGGCAGCCCCATCCCATCCCTTTCCGCCCCGGTCCTGTCTGCGTATCCGTCTGTGCGTGGTACCTGCTGTGAAAATCTGCGCCGCTACAGCCAGGAAGGCGTCCGTCACCACCGTCTCCGAGTGCAGCGAGATGTTCAGCTGGCGGGCGATATTCCGGTAGACGTTGGGGCGAATGTATTCCAGCTCGTCTCCTGGAAGCAAGCAGTCAGGAGTCAACGCACAGGGCACTAGGCCCATGCCAGAATTGCAGCTGGGGTCATCCCTCGTGTCCCTCTGGCCAGAGACAGAGCCCCAGCTCCACCTTGCTTTAAACAGGCAGCTGAGTTCTTAGGGTCATTTAGAGGCAACCCCCTGCATCTCCCTTCTTCCCTAGTACCCTTTGTGCCCGGGACATCTAAATGGAGTGGTACCAGTGGTGTGGCTGCAGCAATCCCTGATACAAATGATGTTCCCAGGCTGGCTGTCAAAGTCAGAACCCAGCGAGTGCCTGCCTTTACCCCACTACAGGAGACAAGCCTGAGAGAAACAAAGCCATCCCAAATTTCTTTCAGAAATGAGAAGGAGGCATGTCCACCTGTGTAAGCTTTTCAGAGATACGCCCTTTCTCAGCCTGTACAAAAATGCCTTATGATGAGCATGACTCAAGAATTCTGGAGGCTGATGAGAGCCAAGAATCCACCCAGAGCCACACAACATGAAGTGAGCAAAGAGAAGCCCAGCTCAGCTACTTCGTGCTACCACACCATAGGCAGAGAGCATGGACCTGGAGTTCCTTCTCTCCTCCAAAGGGATCCTTTGCCTGCCTGGGTCCTTCAGCAGCAAGGTTCCTGACACAGACAGCAGATGTGCTTTCAGCTCCAGGTTGTTTTTTCCCCCAGCTGGGAAATGGTTGAAGGTGTTACCTCTCATGGCTATTTAACGAGGGTGGCCGAGATGCTGTGGGAGCATTACGTGACGCAAATACTGCAGGGGACTGAGGCTCTGTGTGTGTGGAGGTTCCTATTTGGTGATCTAGATTGAAAAGGATGCTCCTTGTCCTTCTGCATGGGCATGCCCTGGAGCACCCAGGGGAAGAGGAGAGCTGTCACAGCCCCCTGCCATTCCCCTGCAGCACCCAGGTGCCTGTCCCAGGCAGAGGGCAGCTGGTCCCCCTGAAAATTTCACTACATGGGAGCTGGAAAGAAAAGACATCACCAGCACCAGGAGCTTGCTACACAGGCATTAGCTGCTCAACCTGAATTCATTTAACCGGTCACTGGCGCTCAGCCCAGCATGGGCAAAGCCCGGCTTTGCAGAAGTCCACAAAGGAACTGTGCCAGCCCTTTGTGCCCATGGGATTGTTGCACACAATCTGATTGCGAGAGGAAACCCTGAACATGTGTGGCCAGCCCTGATAAGACGAACCATTTGACAGATGTTCTCGCCCTGCAGGGAGCTCGTAGGCTTCCCTGTGGCTGCAAGAAGCCTTGCCCTGAGCCCCGCGGGGCAGATGGGGAGCAGGACAGGCTGGGATCAGCACTTGGTAGCCTGCCACTGTGAGAGCTTCTAACAAGCAGCAACTGGAGGACTGAGATGAGATCAGGGCCCCTTTGGGTTGGAAGCACACAGCCCTGCCCCACAGCGATACACAGAGCAGCGGGGGAAGGAAAATGTGTGGCAAAGAAGTCCCAGGATCACTGCTGGTATCCTTCAGGGTCTGTTACTGACTGGCTGCACAATTTGCAACATTTAGAGCAATTTCTGTGCTTCTTCTCCTTCCTGCAGCAATCTTGGAAGGGCAAGCTGGACAGCAGCAGTTTCCACGTGCAGGAGCTCAGTTCAGAGGAGAAAAGGCACTTGTCCGGGTTTTGCCCACAGGAGAGAGGAGTTTGGATAAACCAGACCTATGTCATGTATGGTAGGTGGCTCTGAGGTGTCTCATTTGGCCATACCATTAGGTTTTCCCACACATGATCAGTTAATTGCACCGGCCGGTTGCTAAGCCTCACTGAGCTGATGCTGCCCAAGACTTTGCAGCTGCACAGCCTGTGGCCAGCACCTCTGTTGGGCCACCAGCCAGTTCACCGGGCCTTGCTGCCTTGCCATGTACAAGAGGAGTTGGAAATCCCTTGAGTTCTCATCTCCACAGGCTTCTCAGCACTAGCACAAAGCAAAAACTGCTCCATCCAGTAAGCAGCCGCAACCTACAGCTCCTGGTAGGAGTCAGATACCACATGGCCTTGTGTTGGTTGCGGCCACAAAGGGAAAAGGAAGGGACAGCCATGTGGCAGGTGGCGTTTCTGAACAAAAAAGGGTGGGAGCTACTTGGTATCCTAACAAGCAGGACTGTTCCCCTTCTCGTTGCATGGGTACCATGGCTCTCCACAAACAGATTTGCTCAGAGAAGGCGCCAAGTTCCCAGGATCATCAGCCAAATCTTTCCATCTGGACATGAATAAGTAACAGGAGAGTCACCCAGGAGACGCCTTCGGATCCAGTCTGCCACCTGCTTGCCCTTTAGCATGCTCCTGGCCACCCACAGACCTGCCTGAAAGCAGCCCCCAGCCCAGGCAAAGAACTGGGGAGACAAAAGGGCCACCAAACTGACAGAAAAACACACACACAAACAAACAAAAATAGAAAAGTCAGCTTCGGAGAGGAAAAATTGTAAAAGAATAGTAATAAAAAGGCCACGCAGAAGAAGAACAGCTATGCCTTAAAAATAAATTTGGGATAACATCAAACAGAAGAGGAAAGAAAGAGGAGAAAGTGGAGAAACCAGTCTGGTCCTGAGCTGGTTAGGCCCAGTTAAAGGTTGCTTCACCAGACTTATTTGAACTTTGGCGTAATTAAATCAGATGCAAATGCTAATGGTAGCTTCCAAGCCAGATGTGAACTGATATTCCAGCCTGCAGGCAAAGAGGGATGTTGGAAGCCACCTCCAAGAAGCAGAGTGCTGGGTCTTGCTGAATAAGTAAGGTAAACAACAGCAAATGAAACATGCCGTCAACGCACTGTCACTGGAAAGCAGCTTTTGTGAAATCTCCAGTGCGCGCAGTCTAAGCAATTACCCCCAAATTAAACAGCCCTGCAGTTAGGAGAGCTGCTGCTGAAGCCCAGGTGTGGAGCCACCAGCGCTCTACCAGACGCCAGGCTGGGTTGTGTCATGGCAGCCAAGTCACCAGTGCCTGGAGAAAACACTGCAAGCCCTGTTTAAAATGCAAAGCTGACAAAAACTGCTGAAAGAACTAAAACTCTTACACAGCTGCAGTCTTGTGCAGATAAAATTGGTTTGTTGTTGGGTTTTGTTGGACTGCATCATACTTCTTAGCTGTCGCAAGTCCTCAGAAAATGCAGCTCTGCAGAACCAGGGTGCTGAGCAATGCCCCGAGGAACTAAGGAAATGCAAGGAGCTGTTGAGGGAAATCACCAAAAGCAAATCCCAGAGCTCACAGCAGAGAACAAAAGCCTCTATATTATCACACAGAAAGCCTCTTGGCACTCATCAGTCCCAGAAACCACAGGCCCCTTCCTAGTCTGGTCTGAACTGCTCCACGCAGGACTCGCTTCACACCTGTGCCCGCAGGGACTTACCCAGCCGCAGCAGTATGGTGGACACCTCGGCCAGCTTACCGCCAGGCACGGGCGCGTTGCACTCGGGTTTGCTCCAGCTGACACCTGCTCGAACCAGCCTCGAATTTATGTAGTCTCTGCAGAGAGCCTTAGCTTGGGACACAAGCTCCTTGTCAGTGGGAGACCTGTCGAACACCTCCATCACCTCTGCAGCGAAGACTGAGGATCGGCGAAGCACTTCCATCCTCCGCTGCTGCACCCACGCCCCTGCATGCACTCGCTGGGAGGCTGACCCGATGCCTTAGGGTCTGCAGGAGCTGCGTGGCAATGCACAGCTCTCCTGATCCATCACAGCTTCCAGCAGCTATTCTCAAAAAGCCGGTCTTTCATTTTACCTGCCGAATAAGAGCATCTGTAAGTCCTCTAGGGCCACAAAGATGCAAATCAGAAACCCAAGTATTATACTGTACAGCTAAGCTACGGTCAGTAGTATTGCCCTTCAAAAAGATCTGTCTCAGTGAATCTCACAGACAAGTGTCCAAGTCTTCTTCCTTCAGCTACTCTGACTTCCACCGGCAGCGTGGCCCGCAGGGGGCTGCAGTTGTGCACTACCTATGTGTTTTCTCTTTCCCCTTTCAGATTCAGCAGCCCTAGAATTACACTTCAGAGGGACGGGATGGTCAGGACATGGAAACAATTCACAGAATGTGTAGACAACCTCAGCTTGTTTCAATTAATCTATGAAAAAGAATGAATCCTAAATACCAGCTACAGTAACCTCAACCAGATGCAGACAGGCATTCCAGCTCAGTAGGTCCTGGATGTTTCTGAAGAAATGGCCCTCATGAACTGCAGGAACATGGGTACGGGAGCATTTCAAAGGTCTTACTAGCCCTTAACTCCAATAGAAGACCAGGTCTTTACCACGGTCAGTTTTTGGTTCTGCAGCTTTTCTTTCTTTTTCTATTTTTTTTTAAAGCAACATACATATTACTACTCAAAATACTTTAGCAACAGCAGAGAGAGTGAAACAGAAAGCAGATTCCAAAGAAAGTTTCCAAGTGTGAATGCCTAAAGAGAAAATTCAAAATTTCTTCAGTCACCTGAATTCATCTGTTGATCTTTTTAACCTAGTGCAGCTTTTGAAATCAGTCAGACCAAAACCTTTATTCAGACAATATTTTAAATCCCCAGTTTTAGACATCAACGTGCCTTAATGAATTTCCAGCTACACAAAGCCCATTCCTTTTGTCCTTCTCCACAACAACAAAAATGCATTTACCTCTCACGTTGCGCTTTTTCCCCCTCAGTGATTGCTTTTGGGGTTTGGATCCGTGCTTGCTGGGAGGATGGGGACCAAGGAGCCCTGGACGATGCTCCGAGGCCACTGTCACAGCGCTGTGCCAACAGGCAGGCAGTGCCACTCAGCCTCCCAGGGCTTCGAGGCCACTGTCACAGTGTGGTGGCACCAGACGGGCAGTGCCACCCAGCCTCGCACCCTCCTGCACTCACCGGGAGCCCTGGGGCTTGCCCTGCTGCTTTTAAGGGACCCAGAGGCAGAGGAAAGCTGCTGGCTTTAGCCTTGTAAGGAAGATGAAATAACCAGGAGGTGGGGTTGCTGAACAGCTTTCTCCTCCCCTCGCTTCTCTCTTAAGGAGGTTCGCTGGCAGCCTTGGATGCTCTGCTGAGATGTGAAGACAAGCCACTGGTGAGTCCAAAACACTGGAGGAGCCACGACGTGGGGCTACGCAAGTGACGCTTACCTTCCACAGAGCCAGGAGCAGCCAGGTTAAACAAAATCGAAGCAACTTTGCCAGTGGAAAATAGTTTGTCGGGACTGAAATGCTTTGCAGGAACGTGCCCATTTCATTTCATTGTGTTAAAAAAGCTAGCATACAAAGTTTAAGGAAAACATTCCAATTTGTTCCAACATATTCCGAAGTTATTCTCAACATCAGCTTCTTGTTGCATGACCATTGTATTAACGCCACGATTCTCAGCTTTGTTCCTCTGGTCGTGTGATACCATTTCACCTCAATAGACCGTGTACAAATGTTGGCTTTTTTGTTGCTGTCAGGAACAAAGGAAGTTTCAGAAACAGAAGTTTCCTGCAGAAAAATAGGTCCTACCAACCCAAACACAAATGTTCCCCAAGAAATACGAAGCTGTAGACTGGTAACTGAGAACATGGCATGTTCACAACGCTTCCTTCCCAAAAGGAGGTCAGAAGCAAGAGGTAACCACTACCATCTCTCCCCTGTCGCCTTTGAGAAAAGACAGAGGCACCTCTCGAGGAGCTGATTGCCTAACACAAGCACAACCTGCACCACTGCTGGTCTCGAAGGAACAACCAACCTGTATGTAAAACCTTGCTGTATGATGTATCGAGCACCTCGCCTAGCAGGGTCAATTTGATGTACACGTATGCAGCAGCAGCTAGCTCAGAACCCCTGCCTTGCCTTGACATGAAGTACCAGAAGTAGTTGCCCAAAGGTTCTCTCTGAAGATTGTGTTTTTATCTTCTTGCCTTCCTCAAATTTAAATGTAATCACTGCAGGTTGAGATCCGTCCCATGAAAATTGAGACCCTGTGCTGCTGCCCGTCCCTAACACACACCTTTGCAGCAAGCAGCCCATGGTCTCCTGGAAAATCATACTTCTGCCTTTGCAATTCTGGTGGCTGAGGGATCGTTGCAATTATGTCTAAGCCTCCTGTGGCAGCTGACAGCTTGAAACTGAAGTCTTATTTAAACTGCTCCTATTCAGCAGAGCTCTGAAACAAAGATGAGTGCTTAAATATCAGGATTGCTTATCTAATGACAATGCTTGCCAGAGCTCTGGCAGACATGAGTGCCACAGAGCCTCCCAGCTCTCCGCAATGCCAAACCCGTCCCACATGTTCCCTGCCCGAATGTCACAGCATCCTGCACCCCCTCAACTTCCACCGTGTGATGTGAGTCTAAGATAAAAAACTAGAAACACAAAGGCTGTGTATAATAAACCATACTTTGTATCAAAAAACACAAACAAATCCATTGCATGCTATTCTACTTTTATTATTTACACACTAAAATATAGCTTCACCCCTCTGTAAGGAAAAACACCTGAAGCTGCAGCACATGGTGCTTAGCTGACCACAAAGGAGCAGTGCTACAAGCCAAGGAGCTGCCAGCATAATGTGAGCTCCTTTTTCCATAGTGTGTGTAGGCTACAACATTTAGAGGCTAGATCTATGCTGGAAAATCTTTTGCAGCAAAGGAGTATCAGGAAATGGTTCAGAAACACTCATATCACCCCAAAACACTCTTCCCAGTGAAGGTATTGCTGGCATGACAGTGTTTTGGCTCCAACAGGCTCCAAAGCGCAGCTCCTGCCTATCTGGGATTACCTGATCAAAAGGACTTGGAGCACTCATTTCGTAAAACAAGAGCACAGAAGAGATATGACTACATCTTTTAAAAACAGCAAGTGGAAGTGAACCCTGGAGAAACCACAGCAGTAAGAAGGCAGCAACAGTCTAAATATATTTATGGACAGCTTACGCTCAATATTAAATAGTTCAGCCATCAGAGATGCAAGTCTCTAGAAGGAACTTAAAAAAACACAGTGGAGGAGAAATAGGCAGACAAACCCTGGGTGGCCTAGGAGGCCATTTCCAGTCTTGTGTTCATAAAGCCTGGTCTCTCTCAGACGGATTGCTTTGTTTTACCTCTCAGTGCTGATCCCATCCACTTTCCCAGATGCCTACAATTCCAGCAGAAATGCAGGGCCGATGTTTTACCCTGCAGAACGAGGGCTCAGGAGAAGCAGAGGGATGCTGAAGAGCTGCCCAGAAAGCCTGGGAACCAAGCCAGTTAACAAAAGATTTCCCTTTGTAGAGGTGATCTGGCAAAACACTGGCACCGTAACAGACCAAAGCCTTCTACCAAATCATCCCTGAACCTTCTGCATTATCTCAGCCCGTTGTAACATACCATCCTTCCCCCCTCTGCTTCCTTGTGCCTGATTTTTGGCAGCAATACTTAAATCAGTGTTTGTGAAGGGATCATTTATCACTGTGAAAGCACCAACGGTGTCAGGCTTCAGGCTGCAGTGCCACACAGGGAACCAACAGGAGGAGCAGGAGGTTGGAAGCAGCAGTTCTTTTTCCACAAAAATATTTTGCCGGCTGCCAAACAATACATGGAAGTAGCAGCATAATGGAGCCCAAGCCAAATGCTGAGTGCTTTTGACCCTTCCTCTCAATTCTGAAGGGCTTGATTCAAAGCCTCCTGAAAGCCAGGCAGCTATTTATATCACTCATGGGATGGGAGCACCCTGGAGTACCTCTCCCGGAGCAGCATGTGGCAGTGCCAGGTGTCATGTGCCAGAACAAAGGGACTGTGCCCAGTGAATGCTATCTTCCGCAGCCTTTAGACGGTTCATCTTCTCAGGCATACAGGGCTAGAGGCTTAAACCCATCTAGTTTAGTAATCAGTCCGTTACGTAGGATTATGACATTGATTATCACTAACACCCAACATTTCCTTCTCTGAATTGACTGTCATGCTCACTCCCGGTGTCTGTAGTCCCACCTCCCATGCTATATGTGTTTTGACAAAGGCAGAGCAAAGATGCACTGAGAACTGAGGTACTGAACCCAGAACCGAGGTACTGAACAGGGAACTAGCATGGATTTAACATTAACGCGCAACGCTCTGAGTTGAATCACAGAACAAGGAATCATAGAATCATAGAATGGCTTGGGTTGGAAGGAACCTTTAAAGGTTTAACCTTTTAAGATGATCTTTTTATCATCTAACTCCAGCCTTCTTTTCTCCAGGCCGAACAACCCCAGCTATCTCAGCTTGTCTTCAGAGCAGAGGTGCCCCAGCCCTCTGATCATCCTTGTGGCTTGCTTTGGGCCCTCTCCAACAGCTCCCTGTCCTTCTTGTGCTGGGGTCCCAGAGCTGAATGCAGGGCTCCAGGTGGGGTCTCATGAGAGCAGAGCAGAGAGGAACAATTCCCTCCCTCGCCCTGCTGCCCACACTGCTTTTGGTGCAGCCCAGGGTACAGGTGGCTCTCTGGGCTGCAGACACACCTTGCCAGACTGTAATGCCTCCATCTCCACCTGTGTTCCTGCACCTTATTCTGGAAGTGTTTCCCGAGAAGTGTGCAACCAACCATTGCTACTCAGGAATCAAGCCAGCAGCTGTCCACTGTAAAAGAGCAGCTTGTAGCTGTTGTTCAACATATATAGCTTCATTATTTATTTATTTATTTATTTATTTATTTATTTATTTATTTATTTTTTAAGCAAATAAAATACTTACATACCATACCACTAAAACAGAAAAAGCAGAAAACACCTAATGAGCTGCTGTGGTTTAACCTGGCCAGCAGCTCAGCACCATGCAGCCGTTCACTCACCCGCCCCCCTCCCTCCCTGGAAAATGAAGCCTGTGGGTTGAGATAAGAGACAGTTTATTAGGACAGAAAAGAAAGGATAATAATGATAATAATAACAATAGTACTACTACTAATAATGTGTACAAAACAGGTGATGCACAATGCAATTGCTCACCACCTGCTGACCGATGCCCAGCCCAGCCCCAAGCAGCCGGTCCCCCCACCCCGGGCAGCCCCCCATATAATTGTCCAGCATGACCCCATAGGGTGAGGAATACCCCCTTGGCCAGCTGGGGTCAGCTGTCCTGACTCTGTCCCCTCCCAGCTCCTGCTGCACCCCAGCCTGCCTGCCGGCAGGACAGAACAAGAAGCTGAAACGTCCTTGGCTTGGTGTAAGCACTGCTCTGCTACAATTAAACATCAGTGTGGTATCAACATTATTCTCATCCTAAAACCCAAACACAGCACCATACCAGTTACTAGGAGGAAAATTAACTCCCAACCTAACTGAAATGATGATGAGCTCACTATCCCCAAGAGATCAGTGAGGATGTTTTCTTTTCAAACTCTAAGCCCCAAAAGCAGCGGATGAGCCTTTGTCTCATTCCAGCAGTCGATCACCCGTGAGGTTTGGGAATCACTTCACGCTTCCATGCAAGGATAGGCACGCATACACGGACAGGTGAAGACAAGCAGGTAACTCTGTCTGCAATGACCCTGAAATCTCAAGAGCTTGAGGTGGGTGCAGGCACTGCTGCACTAGTTCAGCAACATCTATGAGCTCTGACACATTTATCTGCTGCTTAAAGGCATGTGCTGGGGCACAGGCATGTCCTACACAGGCAGATGGGTTGCTGGATCTGATAAGCACAAATTGGGAGTCTCTGCCCTGAACACATCTGCATGACCTAAGCATGCCCCAAAGGATTTTTGCATATCCAGGATGTAGCCCTGCTCTGAATTAAGCCATTGCTGACTCCCAGAAAGGCTTAGGCTGTTCAGTCTTAGCCTCTAGTGCTGGACAGGGCATCAACTCGGCTTTCAAAACTCTGCCTTTCCACCTACTTGCACAAAGGGGGTAGGCTGATGTCGCTGGTCTGCACAGACCAAATTTGGAGAACGACTGCTTCAGTTGGTTACACCGTGCCTCATTTAGCCATCAGGACACGCAGCTCCGTGCTGACTGCCAGCAAAGCATTTCTACACACCAGGTGCACCCTGAGAGCTTGTGGGACTCCATGCTGCCAATGGTTTTCTTGCAGACTGCTTTGGCTAGCAAGATTTACCTCTCAGACAGAAAGGCTGTTTCTTTTTTTCAGGAGCAGCTAGAGTAAACTTAGAGCAGCTTGTTCCCTTCCCAGATCGTCCCCCCTCATTGCGCTGCTCAGTTCTGTGTGTGCTGGCACTGTGAGCTGGTTCAGGAGAGTGACTGGTTATATTTCACCTGGATGAGATAAATCTCCCTAAAGCAGCCCTGCAGACAGAGCTGTGTCAGTACAGCAAAGGTAGCTACAAGCAGGAGGGAAACATCTCAGCTTTGCCATCAAGACAAGTGTCCATGAAACCATATCCCTAGTACTGTTTACATATAAAAAGGCAGCTGTGGTGATGTGGAGCTTCCTACTCCACTGTACAAGGCAGAAATCTGCTGACAGAAGGTAATTGTCAGATTCTTATGCAAGATCAGCTGCTGCTCGCCGTGTGTGCTCACCAGCACATTTAAGATTATAGCTTTCGTGAGGCATGATAGGAAAGATTTTAACTGAAAGAACAGAAACAAAGAAAAGAGATGGTAACTTCTTGTTACTTGATGTTGAGATATCCAAATCAGGAGTGTACAAAATTGAGCCTGGACAAAAGTGAATCCTTCTCTTTGGAAGAATCAGAGAATCATAGAATGCTTTGGGTTGGAAGGGACCTTAATAATACTCTAATTCCAGCCCCTGCCCTGGGCAGGGACCCTCCACCAGCCCAAGCTGCCCCCAGCCCCATCCAGCCTGGTCTTGTCACTGCCAGGGATGGGGCAGCCACAGCTGCTCCAGGCAGCCTGGGCCAGGGCCTCACCACCCTATGAGTGAAGAATTTCTTCCAAATATCTAATCTAAACCTACCCTTTTTAGTTTAAAGCCATTTCCCCTTGTCCTGTCACTGCATTCCCACTGCACTCTACCCCCCGACACAGTCCCTCCCCAGCTCTCCTGCAGCCCCTTCAGGCCCTGGCAGACTGCTGTGAGGTCTCCCCAGAGCTTTCTCCTCTCCAGGCTGAACTTGTGGCTTCCTCTGGACCCACTCCAACAGCTTTTGAAGACACCCCTCCACTACCCTTAGTGGTCCCCTCCTGGGCTCCACAGCACACCGTGGTCACTGCCAGGCTCAGTGGCAGGAGCTGCCACGTGCCCTGCACCGGCGGTTCAGCAGCAGCCGGGAAGATCGCAGAGCCCTGCTTCTCACCCAGCCCTTTAGAGACGTTCAGGGTGGGCCCACTTCAGTCAAAGTGATTCAAATCAATTTTAATCGTATTTGAGAATCAGCAAGCAGGAAATCTTGTTTGAGGTCCTTGATTTTAATCTGCTTTTATATTGGTTTCTCTGAGAGGGTGAGTCTCAGAGACTCACAGGAATGAAGACCTGTCTATTTGCACCTGAGCACAGCTCAATGTTTTCCTTCTTAGCAATAAAGGAGTAAAATTATGTGTACTTAAGCAATTCTACAGCTGATACAAATGAGAAATCTGAATGCATCCAGGATGTCAAACATATCGTTTCTACTTAGTAGGTTATTTGTTGCTTGTGTACATCCCCTTAAAGGGTGATCCAAATGCAATTAGAGATAAAGAGAAAAAAGAATGATGTCTTTATTTGCTAAATTAAATGAATAAACATGGCTTGAACAGGCTTTTAGAATGCATAAAGGCACATGAGGCAAAACAACAACAACAAAAAAAGGAAAATAAAACTTTATTCTGCTGAACTGAATCAACTGTTGAATTCAATATGCAGTTTGGGGACAAACAGCATTTTCTGGGTATAAAGTCAAAAATTCAGAGACGTCTTTCTTATCGACCTAGTTCAGTTTGTAACTTCATTATGAGGAACCAGTCAGGTAGGGGGAAAAAATCTACTGCTTATTGTCTAGGAGAATCACTTTTCACACAAAACCTGTAGAACAACCTCAGCATAGCAATGCTGGGTGCCTGTATTTTGCCAAGCGTGCACTATCCATCACTTCCAAATTTCAACAGATGTTCACAGATTTAATACTTTTGTTTTACAGCAGACAAAGGGCTTAAAGATTCTCTTACCTACTCTACATTAAAACTGGCACTAAAAGTTCCCTTTAGAATTCCAGAAATTTCACCTTTGAGTGCAGTATCCCACAGCTTGTGCGGGTTAAAAACACCAGCAGTACGCCAGCCAACTCAAATCTGAAGCCACCCAGCAGCAAGTAAGAGGTTGATCAGTGAAACTAGAATTAGGGGAAGTGTTTTCAAAGAATGAAGTCGAAGTACATAAACCCAAGTTCTGAGGAAGAGACGTATCTCATTCGAGTGACTGGTTTCGGCTGAAGTGTGAGGAGGAAGTTTCAGACCCAACAAGATGGTTCAATAATGACAAATGAATGGTTAGTTGTTCTAAGGGAGGGAGTCAGTGCTGCTTAACGTTGTCCCACGTGGTAAGAACAATTAGAAAAAAACACATACGCAGTCAGAGCACACGTTTAATAGCACCGGAGAGCAGCAAGCAGCGTGCACCCTCCCAGGCAGTGAGTACCGCCAGCTGCTGCAGCTTTCCAGTACAGCCAAGACACCTGGAGGAGTGATGCTGACCTTGAGCTATCAGAGAAAAATCAGCTTCACACAAACCTGCACAGGGTCTATGCCCCATATCTTGTGTGTTCTCCCAAAGAATATTTACACAAAATGTCTGGTTTCTCATTTCCTGGTAGCCATAGACCAGTCTCCCTGAAGCCAACACAGCACAACATTTCTTGCTGGCACTGACACATGTATATTTTGTTAGGAGAAATACATCTTTGTGATTTAATGAGAATTTCAGTTCTAGAAGAAGCCATGAGATCAGGCCACAGCAGTGTGTGAGACTGATTAAGTAATTAACATAAATGATCACTTAGCCTTGCAGAAACTCATGTCATAGAGCTGTTAATGGCGGTTTTGGTCCGGAGAGCAGAGGCCAAGGAAGTTATTATTATTAAACAGAATTTTGACGCTGGCATTAAGCCCCCCATCAGAAAGATGCATAAAGGAGTAGGTAGCATGCTGACCTCTGGCCCAGGGAGCTGCACGACAGTGCAGAAGCTGTGGATCTCAGCACAAACCAGGGTTTGAGTTTCCTTTCCAAGGAGCCTCCCAGAGGCTCCCCTGCTTCAGAGCTGTCCTCACAAGCAGGTCAGCTGGTGTAAAAGCATCAGAAAGACGTAGTAGAAGTTTCACAGAAGAAAGCTTGAACTCAGAAGGGGTCACAAGCATCTCAGAAGAGTGATTTAGGCTGTCATTTTCATTGCAGAGATCTTTCTAAACACAAGCATGACTACACTGAAGTTTCAACAGAATTATGGCTAAGCTCTGTTCCTGGTTTGGACACGAGTGAGAAAGCAGCTGTTTGCTCCATCTGCACAGGCAGTAGGCAGGCAATTAAAACCAGTCTCTTTCCTCCACTGATTCTGGCTAGTGCCATCTCTTTCTCCTCTTTTTCCTCAGTGAGCAACTCCACATGGATTCGACCACATCTAGTGGCTCCAATTCAAAAACATGTAGGTAACAGAAAGTCATATGACTTTTATCAGTTCCAGCAGAGCACTTTGTTCTCTGTTTCAAAGAGCATTTACACTAATATCCATAGCTGTGTCATGGCTCCAGACAAAACTGTCTCTTCAAACACCCAGCAAGTGCTGGCTGCATCCCCAGACAGGTGCTGGCTGCCGTACACCTCGTCCTTTAGCACTCGATCCCATCGTTTGCTCAGAAGCCCAGTTAAACAGGGGCCCACCCTGGGATCACCCTCAGCATATGACCTCCAGGGTAGTCAGAAGACACTAACTGGAAAGAGAAAGCCTGCCTGAAAATACATTAGCCATATCCTTTCCTGCCTCAGCAGAGAACAGACGTCTGCGAGAGCCTCGGATTCAGCTTCATCAGCTGTTTGCTGCTGCTGCACAGGAACATGGTTTGGAAGAACAAGTACTCCTTGCTCTCAGCTTGGAAGAAGCCTAGTTTAATTCTAGGATTAGTCACCGGGAGGAAAGGGATGCTGAGCCAACCGTAGTGTCAGCTGCACTCTGAGCTTTGCAGCTGCAAGCATCACTCTTGCTTATCCCACTTTGCCAGAAGAATTGGGAGATAAAGGCTCTTTTCTTTGATGAACACTCAAAACAGCCTTAAGAGCCACAATATCAGTAGGGAAAGAAAGCCCCACACAGTCAGCATTGCAAGATTTGTAGTGATACCGTCTGCAGGCAGGAACAAGAGTGCTTCAGTTTTACCAGGCAGCTACAGTCTCCATGCAACTGGTGATCTCAGGGAGGGCTATCGTCCCAGCGAGCGGACTCCTACAGTACTAGCTCAGTCTGATTTATCTTGGAAGGGGACGGATTCCTCCTGAAATTCCTCCTTTCATCTCCTACAAGGTTTAAGGCCTGGAGAAGTCCAATACTATGCCCATCGGTGGCTGTGATGCACCCAGGTAGAGCAGAACTAATCGGCCCCATGCCTCACACCCAAGGGAGGAGCAGTTTAGGTGTAGATGACTCTCTGCTGCCACTTTCCTTTGTTATATTCAGGCTAGACACTCATGTTTCAGTTCAAAACTTTTACCAAAAAGAAGGGTCACTGTCAACACTGTCAACACAGCTTGCAAATTTAGGCAGAGACTGTTTAGGTATACAGAAGCTTAGTGGTCAAGTCCAGTTACCAACCAGAAACCACAGTGGGGAGGAAAACTGCTGGCAACATCCAGCTCTTGCTCCCTTCTGTCCAAGTGCATTCTTTCCTAGGTTTTGAGAGTTCCTCTTGGGGCTGGACAGAAGCGTAGACACTGGGAGGGTGACAAGAACAGTAACTTTTTCATTTCTTTCTCTAGTTTTACTGCTTGAGTGCATCATGCAATAACAGCGCTTTGCCGTATTGCTGATCTCCAGAAGCACAATACAGAAAACCACTTCAGCCCCTCGGCATGCTAATGAAGCTAGAAATAGCTCCTCTCTGAGCTCTGCAGCATTTGGAGACTTACCCTGTGATGCTTTTTACAATGAAGTTTTAAGCCACCACCCCTGCTGGGTAACCCTACTGAAGAAGGAAAGCACTCGACCCCTTGCACTCGCCCTAAAGCCAGCTGCTGCGCTTGGCAGCTTTGAGGGGGCAGCACCACCACTTCATGGGGTGCCCAAGGTGCCTGAGCTGCTGCTGCAGATGATGTCCGGTGTGCTCAGCGCTCCTCTGCGCTCCTTTGCAATGCTGCCTTTTTGAACAGGGGTACAGAGAGCTGCAGCGGCACAAAACCTGGTAACTCACACGTTTCAGACGTAGCAGCTGTCGCATCGGGGACCTGCCTGCATCTCTGAGATTGGTACGGACACCACGTGTTGAAGGAGCTGCTGACAGACCTCGGCGCCGTCCTGGGGTGGAAGAAGGGGCCAATTCAAGACAACTCACCAAGTCACAAGTGGGGAAAGCAGCAGCTTTTATAGATCAGGGGTAAGAAATGGCCAAGCTTTACATACAGAGAGGACTGCACACAGTAACACAGAAGGAGCTGGGGCAGGAGACCTCATGTCACCCAGCCACCACATAACCACTTAGCTGCTGTTTCCACCCGAGTGCATCAGCACCGCCACCCTCCACGACACTCACTTTACTCTCTGCTGTTTTGCCCTCATGGTGGTTGAATTGCTGTTACAGTACCCAGGGTAGACACGAGATGCTGGCCATGCAGCAGGAAACCCCCAAGGCCCAGCCTGGTCACCAAACCCCTGCCAACACCTCCCTGTCCTCCACCAGGCTCTTCTTTGCAAGCCAGACGTGCACAGTGCTCGGTTACTGGCTGCAAGCACCACCTCCCACTAGAGGCAGGCAGTGACCCACGCAGAAAAATGAAGCATTTCAGCCAGCAGCAATGGAGCAACCCGAATTTGGCAGGGCTGGGTGCCATTTGCTGCTTTCCTGAAAGAAGCATGGGCTGCAGTCCATTGTTGCCACCTGGTGGCAACAGCAAAAAGCAAACCAGGTTTGCTTCAGAAACGCACCCGCCGGTCTGAGAGCTGCCAGACGGCTTTGCTTCGCCTAGCCAGGGCATCGGAGTGACTCTCTTGCCTCTGCTGCACTCTGCGAGGGGGAGAGCAGGGTGGAAAGCCCTGCGGTGCTGCATGCTGAGCCAGCCCCAGCACCTGAACAGCAGCACCAGGCTTGTGTGCTTATCTCAAACCCAAAGGGGCTGCCACACGCTGCAGGGACTGGAGGACATCCATATCAAACCGTGCTGTACCACTCTGCTCAGTTATCCCAGAATCACGGGATGGCTGAGGTGGAGGCAGCTCAGGGTCCACCCAGTCTAACTCCAACAGAAGAAAATCTGTTGGTGCTTGAACCAACCACAAACAGTTTCTTGAAAGAGCTTCATAAGCCAGAGCGGTTAAGATCTTGAGTTAAGCGCTTGAGTCCTTTCTTCATGATTTGTTTTGGCCCCAAATATTTACACCACAAGGCACGTCTGCAGAGGCACTGGACACTGTTTACTCACTAGCATTCTTCGCTTTTATCAGTTGATTGGGCTCCAGACTGACCATCCTAAAGGGGTCTTACTACGCTTCTTAACCCACCCACCCCATTTATTGTCTGACCCTCGTAGCATTGCAATAGCTGAAGACTGCAGCACCTCTGTCTTCACGTTGGGATGCAGCTCTGAGTTGTCTCAATGAAGAATTTCTTGTTCTCCAAATCACCTGGTGAAGGGCACTGAACACTGGGAGAGGAGGCTGTAGGACCCCTTGTGATGCAGTCAACGCTTCTAACAAAAAGTAAAAGCTGTGCTGCTTTAGTGGAACAGGAACACATCAGTCAAGAAGTTCCTTGTAGCAACTATTCACACCCTTCTCTGGACTCCACAGAAACATAACCAGGTGTATCAGCTACTGGACAAGAGTTTGAAATGCCTGAGTAGAGATTTCTCTGTTGTGTGTCAGCAGAGTACAAGTTTTTTGAAATAATTACTTTGTATAGAGAGCATTAAGCAATTTTATTAGCACTTTACAAGGGCAGGTTATTTTCCTCAACCTACCCTTAAGTACGAGTAGCCTCAAATGGAGAAAAACTTAAGTACATATCAGAAGTGGCTGTACTGAAGTACATACATACAGCCCAGAAGCAGGTGTGCAAGTGTCAGCATCATAGCTTTAACCCAGGAAAATTACTGTGTTTTGAAAACTTTCTCCTGGATGATCTAGAGATGAAAGCTTTAGATGTCATTCCAAAACAAGGAAAGGTATCTGGAGGAGAAGATACTCACTGCGATGACCCCCTTGACCCCCACAAAAGCTTGTGTTCTGCAGACAAGAACAGAGCAGGCTTCAGGGTCAGGAAGAGCTTGACTCAGGAATGGGGGCTGCGGCGTGGCTTTTTTCTAAGTGGCTTTCAGAACTAGGGTGGATGCTTTGCTTTCATCTTGTTTAGCAGAAGACTTGTTTAAATACTTCTGTCACCAGCTTTTAACCTAGTTTCTCTTAATTCTGGATGTTCGTCCCTTTGTTTTTAACAGGAAGAACTAGAAATGGGAGAAGAAAACCCAAACTGACCCAGCGTATCCCTTTTAAAATAATACTTTTTAGAAAGCTATTTCTTCTCTACCGTGAGAAGAGCCCCCAACAACACATACAGACATGTAGTTTTTAGCCATGTTCTCCCACAGCATACGGCCACACAACACGCACAGACAGCAAACACACGCTTACACCCATACGCATTTGACATTGTCCTGCTCATAGTTTTAAGCACTTGCAATCAGCTTGGGAAAAGGAATAAGAGCACCCAAAACAAAAGCTGTTTTTTCTTACTCTTTTTCTTAAGGACTTATTCTAAATTAAGCCAACAAAGCAAGTTAGTTGCTGTTCCATGTCACTGCTAGCTCATCACCGTGCCACATGCTAGGCCAGGCTAAGGTCTGTGGACAATGTTAGCGTGACAGATTTGATGCGTGTCCAGGCTTTGCATATGATTTAACTTAAACATATTTTTGTGAGCATCCTGCCAGATGCCAGGTACCTGTCTAAACCCCCTGTCACCCAGGGGGGTGACCCGAGGCTGTGCGCACAGAGCGTTTCACTCCGTCCTTTCTCTGGCAGAGCTGGAGCACAACTCCATTTTCCTTCCTTTCCCTGGTAGCCCATTTCTTTCCCACTTCTCGATGCCTCTGTGTGTTCCATATCTTTCACGTCAAGGCGTTGGGCTGGAACAGGGACGTTTGTGAGACAACACTGCCACGTTTTGTGGGGCTGGTCCCGATGGGATGAACTCAACAAATACAGGACCCTGACAGGTGAGACCTTTGTTGAAAACCTTTCCGTTAAGACACGGTGCATTTAAGTTCCAAGAAATTCTCTCATTACCGGGACAAATTCCCGGTACTGGGAGCAATTCGCTCATACTGGGAGCAATTCCCTCATACTGGGAGCCCCCCGCGGGGGCTGCTGGGCCGTGTAGTCCCCACCGCCCGCACCGCCCGCGCCGCCCACCCCCGGCGGACTCTCCGCCCCAGCAGCCCTCGCGCTGTCCCCTCCCCTCACCCCCTCCCCTCCCGCTGCCCGCCGGGCTCTGTAGTCCTCAGCTGCACCCCGCGGAGCGCGCGGCTCGGCGCGAAGAACTACGACTCCCGTCAGGCCACGCGGCGCCGCCTCCCCCGCCCCGCGTCGCTCCTCGGCGCCGTGTTGTTGCGCTCCCGCCCCCGCCGCGGCCGAGCTCGGTGTCCCGGGGCGGCCCGGAACGGGCACGGGGGGGGGGAGGTGGCGGCGGCGGCGGCTTGGCGCGGCAGGGCCCG